>NC_136262.1:116906812-117071812 GCF_964187855.1 Myxine glutinosa
GTGAGCGCTCTCACACACACACACTTCAAACACAAGACAAATGGAAGGATAATCAAAAGAAACCGTTGTGCGTGCATTTGTGCTTATCTGTCTGGATGTCAGGAATCGTTCAGGCTCGTCGTTCAGGCCCCAAGCATGCAGTCTGGGCATGGCTCTGGTCCTCGGGAACTGCTCGGCCGTCGGTGCGACCAGGCCTCGCTGCACGGTCCATCCCACGCCACACAGCACAGCACTCGCACGCTGGCACCAGGAGAGGATTATCGCCGGTGCCCCATCGTCTTTCCAACGTCCACCAAGCGAAAGTTCAAACGGAATGAAAGGCAAGAAGGGAAGAGGTCCAAACGGGAGAGAAGGGGAGAGAGGTCCGGGCAGGATGAATCCAAGAACGAGAAGCTTCAAAATGTCAGCCAGCGAGTAGTTTTACTGCCTGTCCCATGATGTCAGCTCTCTTCCCCTCCAACCAGTGCATCGTTTCTTTGTGGCCTTTTACACCTTCCTCACGTCCTGGTGTTTTGCCTCCAATGAGCGCGTCGCTTGTTGGTGCTGTTTTGCACCCTCCGCACTGATTGGCCGAGCGTCTCGCGCCTTTGGTGTTACGTCATCGTGTGGCACGTCATTATCGGTGGCCAATCAGTGTGGCACATCATTGTCGGTGGCCAATCAGTGTGGCACGTCCTTCACCTTCCCTACTCTCCAATCAGTGACCTGCTTCCAACTCGCCCTCCCCCCTGTCAATCACGAGTTCTCCTGGGTGTGGCTCTCGGCCTGCCTGTTCGATGTCTGCCTGCCATGGCACCGTAGTGTGCGGTCGCTTCCGGTCTGTTCTTCCGTAAGTCATTGTGGCGGCGGGGGAATTTAATTAATGTGGTGCTCTATTGGGCCTAGCTAATGTATGTGATGTGTTCCCATATGGGACACCGGAATGATCACAGAGGGGACTACATACAATGGAATTAGCATAATCCCTATGCTAGTTAACAAGCCCCGCCCCCTCGTGGCGGGGACGAAGACACAAGCTTAATCCGACATTCGGGCTACAGAACTTATTACATCAAGATTCCCTAACATGACAGTCGAGCACCTACCTACGCAGATCTACCTGGATCTAAATATCCCGCTACCCCACCGACATAACAATATACTGTATGTATGTATATATATATATATATATATATATATATATATATATATATATATATATATATATATATATATATATAAACTATTAGAAGTAGCAGAAACCCCACAATATGAGTAGGGTGCTCCATTTGTATTAAATAAATAATCGGAAGAAATGAAATAAGTTACGGACGTAGATTCAGGACGATCTTTTATTTTCAACAAGCTTTCAGCCAAATAGGCCTTCTTCTCAGTCTTCCACAAGTTCAGCGAGCTGTTTTGAGCAATAAAACAACAAATCAGAAAAGGTATCCTTAATCTATTTTGCAACAAACTTCCAAAAACAGGTACAAGTGCAGGATACCAAACAGGAAAACGAACTAGAAACAAATACAGCCCCAATTATCACAAAGAAGAAAATGGAAAACTACAAAAAAAAATATCAGCAGATGTTCTCGGACAAATGGGAGAATGACAAAAGAGCAGGAAGATCCAAAAAAAGAGCTTGACAGAGCAGGGATTGATAAGGAAGGATCATTGGAATGGTGAATAAGAGGTCAAATTAATTGGGATGGAGAACGAGTCATCATAAATGCCCAAGACCAAGGACAGTACGTCAATGACTTTAATAAAATGGTGGGATTGAGCCAATCGGACAAATGCAGGTTTTGTGGGGTAAAAACAGAAAGTACCAGTCACCTCCTTTTGGGATGTAAAAAACGCATGTCAGAACAGTTGTACACAGAAAGACATGACGGTGTCTGTAGAGTAATGCACTGGTACAACTGTAAACATTTCAACATTCTGGTCCCAGAACACTCATGGAAACACAAACCAAATCCTTGAAAATGAACACGTAGTGCTCACGCATGACAGAAAGATCCCGTCAAGTGTAGACATTGCAGGTGGAGCATTGCATCCGGACATAGTGCTCAAACACAAAAAGGAAAAGACAACATTGTTGATTGAGGTTTTAGTTCCCAATCACTTTGGACTAAATGCTTCAGAAACCAAGAAAATGCTGAAATACCAGGATCTGAAAAATGAAGAGGATTTGGAAATTGAGGAAAGCTGAAATTGTACCAGTGATAGTCGGAGCAACAGGGATGATCAGGAAAGCTCTTAATGAGCCCTTAAAAATCATTCCGGAGAATATCACTACAAACGAGCTCCACTTGGAGGCTGTCAGAGGTTCAGTGAGGATCCTAAAAAGAGCTCTTAGAATGAAGCTATGAGAATGAAGTTTCACAATCTGGTTCATGAATAATGATTCTTTACCGAAAAAGGAGGTGGAGATTTTGAGTTTTGGGAGAACTTCCTCCCACCTCCTCAGGCCTGTGTATGGAGATAACAACCAATGGGAGAACATTAAATGAACAGAGGTGGAGCTTAGAGGAGAAGGAAATCATCATCCACTGCAAAGCGTATTCTGTGCATGAAGCATGGGGGACTAATGGTAAAGGAAAAAATCCTTTACTGAAAAAGGAGGTGGAGATTTCGAGTTCACTTCCTCCCACCTACTGAAACCCGCAAATGGAGATAACGACCAACGCGGGAAGAGCCACATGGAGAAACAAATGTGGGAAAATGGGGTTTAGAAATTAACATTTTGAAAGGAAGACAAAGGGATGTTAACTAGAACAAACTCCACCCTGCCTGTTGTACACTTATCGTTTTGCATCCACATTTGTATGTCTTTGATTTGCAGTGGAGCAAAACAAAAAAATCTGAAAAAATTACTAAATCTTAGCTTATTCCACACAGAAATCCTAAAACGGCCTGCACAATATTATTGGCACCTTTTAGACGTTGTTAAAATAATTAGATTTCAAGCAGGTGATTCTCCTTTACTTTGGAATTGAACTCACCTGTGGTGATTTGCAGGTGCCTTCAATATAAAAATCACTCATTCAACCAGTTTGTATAGAGAAAAGGAGTCATTCTGCTGTTTTGTGTCACTGTGTGTACCGCAATGAGCATGGAGAAAAGAAAGAAAACCAGAGAATTGTCTGAGGAGATCAGACACAAGATTGTAGCCAAGCATAGACAATCTCAAGGCTACAAGTCCATCTCCAGAGACCTTGATGTTCCTCTGGCCACCATACGCAATGTTATCAGGAAGTTTAAGGCCCATGGCACTGTAGCCATCCTCCCTGGACATGACCGCAAGAGAAAACTTGATCGAAGATTGCAACAAAGGATTGTTCGAATGGTGGAGAAAGCACCTCCATCAACTGCCAAACAGATTCAAGCCGACCTTCAGACACAAGGTATGACAGGTTCAACTCACACCATCTGTCTCCAACTCGATGAAAGGGGGTTTAATGGTAGGAGACCCAAGAGGACCCCACTGCTGAGAGAGAGACATAAGAAAGCCTGAAAGGAGTTTTCCAAAACACACCTGAACAAGCCAAAATCCTTCTGGGAGAATGTCCTGTGGACAGATGAGACCAAATTAGAGTTTTTTGGTAAAGCACATCATCTCTATGTTTACAGAAAACAAAATGAAGCCTTCAAAGAAAAGAACACCTTCCCTAACATCAAACATGGAGGAGGTTCAGTGATGTTTTGGGGTTGCTTGCTACCTCTGGCACTGGGTACCTTGAATGTGTGCATGGCATCATGAAATCAGAAGATTACTAAGGAATTTTGGAGCGAAATGTTCAACCCAGTGTCAGAAAGCTGGGTCTCCGTCGAAGACAATGGGTCTTGCAGCAGGACAATGACCCCAAACACACATCAAAATGCACCCAGGAATGGTTAAAGACAAAACTCTGGACTGTTCTGAAGTGTCCAGCAATGAGTCCAGATCTAAATCAGATTGAACACCTGTGGGGAGATCTGAAAACAGCAGTTGGAAGAAGGTACCCTTCAAATCTGGGGGAACTGGAGCAGTTTGCACAGGAAGAGTTGGACAAACTGCCAGTAGAGAGGTGGAGGAAGCTCATTCATGGCTATAGGAAGCGCTTGGCTGCAGTTATTTTGTCCAAACGCTGTGCTACCAAATATTAAGTCTCGGGTGTCAATAATTTTGTCAATGCCATTTCTTTTTATTTTCTGATTTAAAAGGATTTATTAAGTTCTGAATCAAAAACAAAGGTTCTGTAATATTAACAGTGAAATAAAGAATTGTGGAGACCAAATACTTTTGTCAATTTCAACTTATTTTTAGCGAAACTTGTGAGTTATTTGAAGAAAATGCAAGGGTGCCAATATTTTTGGCCATGACTGTGTATGTATGTGTGTATATATATATATATATATATATATATATATATATATATCAGTCACTATGCGACCTTCATATCATCAGTGGAGAACCGCCAGCAAGGTGTCCCATACAGCTGCTGCTGCACCTTGCTGGGAGCGATACGCACCGCCTGCCACGCGGTGACGTTATCTCTGGTATCCACTCATCATATGGAGTCGACCTACTGTCGACCATATGTATACTGTATATATATATGTATATATATATATATATATATACTGTATGTATATATATATATATATATATATTGTTACAGACGCGGTTTTGGATGTTAGTTTACCGAGCGGTTTGGTATGACCGCGTCTGCACAGTTTACCCGATTATACTCGAACGTTGGCCGAGTCGCGCTACGCTAAATCAATTGAGGAAAGGACACAACGGCTGGGTTAAATGACACGACACCAGGGGTACAGTTCTCAAGACCTCCGGAGGAGGTTATAATATTTCGGAACGTTGAGATTACAAGGACAAGAGGGACAGCATAGGAAGGTAGGCACTTAATCACGGTCTTATAGTAACCCCGACAGACCACGGATAAACAGGACAAGACTGACTCACACAGGGATTGATGGCAAGGAAGGGCAGGTAGTCGAGGCTCAAGGTGCACCTTGGCTCAGGGGCAGAATCGACCCGGTCCGGTCCAGAGATGCGTGAGGTCTCTCAGCGCTCGGAGGTGGCGACTTCTCTTTCCAAGCTGGGGGCGCATCTCTCGTCACGTCCGGTAAGTGGCTGCGTATATCCAGCGGGGAGTGACACGCCCTCGGCTCGTTAGCTCCGCCCCAGATGGAATCGGCCCGTTGCTTCTTATTGGGTGCGGGGGGTTACGGGGCTCCGCCCTTGACGAGGGGCCGACAGTCAGCCCCTTCGTGGTAACCCCGTCGGCGCACATGGGCAATGGCGGCTAACCAAGCCGGAGTGAGGACGCACACTCCCCGCGCGCTGTTGTTGTAGTTGTTGTTGTAGTTGTTGTTTCATGAGGAAGATGGGAGGAGGTATGGGGAGGTCCTAAACTCACTACTGGTGCCATACAATCACATTCTGGTGCAACGAAGAGTCAGAATTAATGGAAACGAGTCCTTAACTGACATAGACTAAGAATAACTAGCAAGATGTCCTATAGTTGTCTACGTGAGATGCGGTGAACCTGGGCACGACATTTAATGGGGGAAAAAGGGGAAGGTCGGTTCTACAGAGTGTTGTTTACAGACAATGGGACTAGGGAATGGGGGATTGGGGATAGTTGGGGAGTATTGGGGAAATAGGGGAATATTTACAAGCGGATATGGAGGCCAAATCCCATATCCGCAACATTGCACCCTTCTCTACCCTCGGGGCGACCCGACCCGATAAATTTTTACCTACTTTAGTGTGGCACTCAGATGTAGTTCCCTCTACTATTAACTCTACCCTGAGTGCGACAGTTTTACAGATATTCACAAATGAGTAAATATGTCCCCCTGCGACGTTGCACCCTTCTCCTCACAGAAACACACCCACAGGATAACCGAATTGCGGAAAGAATTCGCAAACTAAACATACAGCCGGTAGGGAGCATTATTTACATAAGACTACACTGATATTTACACTACGATCCAGGACCTGTTTTTGGAGGAACACATGCAGATGTTATGCATAGAGAGAGCACGCATGCCAGCATCGATACACCAACCCACGAGTGCTCTGTGGCCTTACGGCCTTTAATAATGTGCAGAGCACCCCATCCAAGCACCAAAAGCACCACCCCATAACACAGTCAGCACCATCCGGTGCACCAATAAAGTGTTTATAAATCACCGGTGGTGTCGCAGCCGGCCGATGTTCTGCCGCTGGTCTTGCCTTCGTGTGATGCACTTGGTGTTCTGGCTTCCTTCAAAAATAAAGAAAGGCGCCAACCGCGTCCATTTCTAAATTGTGGCCGTCAGGGGGCCAACTATTAGTGGTTCACCTGTATGGCATAGGTGCCACGTTGACCAATGGGTCCATCAACGGGTGGTGCTTGCCCGCAAAAGACTGCGGTCCATGGTGGGCGGCCACAAACATTGCGGTCCATATGGTGTATCGATCCCGGCAGCAAGCAGCGAAAGTGCAGGCCCACAACTGCGGAGCCAGCACCTCTCTCTCCTCTCTCTCTGCCCCAAAGCCAGATCCTCGGAGGTGGGAGACAAAAGAAGAAGACAAGTGAGTAAGGTGGTAAGGGCGCAAAAGTGCACGCAACATTAGGTAATGCACACTAGGGGCACATGGGAACCAGGTGAGACAGGTACGTTCCTACCGTACGCCCCCCCCCCCCCCCACCAGGTAACCTACATGGCCCCTCCCTTACCCCTTACTGTATCCACAAAACACAACACTACCCATAAACATCTACTTTACAAATCAACAAACATCCCTACTGTCTTCCCCGTTCCTCCCATAAACCAAATTCGTCTTCTCTCCCTCCTAACCAATCAAATTTGCCATTTTCAACTCTCATCAAAATTTGCCATCTCCAACTCAACATCATAATTTGCCATCACCAATTCATCATCAGTCCCTCCTAAGGAGGGAGAGATGGAATCACCCCAATGTCTCATCCACGTCGTGATGCGTCTCACCAATCCACACAGCAATTCTCATTTCCTGCAAGAGAACAAAGAAAACACAGGTGTGGAGTCATCATCATCACCTCAGGCAAGTGGCTGCGTATGGTGCGACAGGTTCATCAATCCTAACTATTTCCTAAATGACTTTAACAACTTTACATTACCCAGGGTCTTTCCCTGCCAATCCATTGGCCAACTTACACTATGGGTTCTAAAAACCAATTCCCATTGACCAAACTGTGGTGCTTTTCAATTTGGGGTCTCACTCCCCCGATTCATCTCTCGGTGCCCTCGCACAATTTCTGGGCTGCGACGTGTAGCTCTCCTAGCCGGTCTACCCACCTGCACACCTCCACCACTGCAGTTGCCTCCGAGCTTACCTGCTCCTCACCCTAACCTATCTACCTGGGGAAGGCCCTCTGGCGCTCTCCCCACTCGGTGCCCTCTCTGGCACTGGGCTACCCGGGTCCGTCCTCCGGATCCTCGGGCCCCATCCACAACTCTACCGGCTCCCAGAGCCCACCTGCGGCCTCACCTGGCCGACATCCTCACAGTGGTGGAGTGCCCAACCAACTACACACACTAACAGGCTACACGCCCAGCCATTTCCACAACACTAATGCACCCATCCACAATACCATTCTGCAACCGCACCACAAATGCCAATATCCAACCACAATTTACCTATACCCTCTACCTAACACTTACACTACCCGCCCCGGGTACTCGTGAAAGGGGTCCACTCTTCCCCCATTCACACCTTCGCACCATGCACACCACCCCGTACCACTTACTCCATGTATTCCACACACCTGCACTTGCACACCTGTGTTTCTCACTCTTGGTGCCACCTGCACCCTTCTCTCCCCAAGCGCATTCGCGCTGATCCACAACACTCACTACTCATCCACTGCTCCACACACCTGTCCAGCTCTCACACAGCATCATCTCATCTAACTACTCCCCTCAAACTTGCGCTTCCCAGTCGTCCCTTTAAACTATTGCGCTCCCTCGTCATTATAATCCACACTAATCTACCTGCGTCCCCTCTACAGGTATCAGTCACTATCTAACCTTAACGTCACCTAATGTCATCTTCTAGGGCCCTATCAATATCCTAACCCACCCGGGCTAGTTTTCACTGACATACACCCCATAAGCTATAGCTCCTTTGCCCCACTATGGGAAGGGTGGCAGGGATGCCACCCTTACCCACCGGGCCCCTCGCTCATCAATCAATTTTGCACATCAAATTTCAACAAATCAAAAATTTGCCAATCACTGCCCATCATCTGCCAATCATTACTGCCAATCCTTTGCCAATCATCAAATTTTGTTTTTCTCTAATTTTGGGGCCAAAACACTAACCTCATCACACAGTCTACTCACTAATGCCTCTCGGTGCGCCAATTCCTGTCCAAAGCCCGGCTTCGTAAAGCCAAGCCATGAATGTGGGTTGTTTGGTGCCAGCGGCTGGATACGTCCCGCATTCGGTGCAGGGAAGGAGGTTTACCCGGGCCGAGATCCCACGCACCATCTCGGCACGGAGCCATCCCATGGCCCGATCTCGACCTGCCGGAATGCCTCAACAAAAAGTGGTCGCCATGACGATCCTTCCTATCGGGCTGCCCGCTCCGCCTAGTGGAGCACAGACGCGGCCGTTCAAAGCGAGGCCCAGCGTGGATCGCGCACGGCGGTCCTTTCGAACCCGCCGTGGCTCGGATCCCCGCTGGTTCTCGCGGCACGCTAAGCCCGGCACGCACCGAGGGCCCGCTTCGGCTAAAAGTCGACCTAACCTCTAACCTGGTTACCGTCGATGCTTCACCTGGATGCTTACACCCCGCAGCCCGTTCCTTGCTCACACATCCAGCCGTTTCCATGCTCCTCGTACCTTTCCTTACACACCTCGGTACACTCATTCCACTCACAGCCTTGGTCACACACCTGACCACCGAGCACCTTGGCACACATTCGTCGCTCGCACACCTCACCAACACACCTCTTCGCGCCCCCGCCTCGGTCACCTCCTCTGTGACAATCACAGGTGTGCTCTCACTCGCACACCCAACCACGTGCCTCACTACCAATTCCAGCGTGCATTCCCACTCACGCTCTACCATTCCAGGTGTGCATCCTCGCTCACCTGTCACAACCAACTCACGCTCCTTGCCACTCTTACTACTCTCACCTCCACTCTTCACAGCGCACTCACCCTTACTCTTGACAGCGCACTCTTTCCTCATGCACCTGCCCGTTACACACCTTTCTCGCGCACACTCTCCCGTTACACCCTCTGTAACACTCACCACAGGCGTGCATTCTTCCTTGCCTTTGACAGCGCACTCTTTCCCCATGCACCTGTCCGTCACACACCTTTCTCGCGCACACTCTTGCGCACACTCTCTCGTCACACCCTCTGTAACACTTACCACACCGCGCTTCCATGTGCTCCCTCGCACACGCGCTACGACCGACTCACTCTCGCCAGCACCCTCACTCCTTGGCACGCACTTTTTCCTCACACACCCCAGAGTCGGACTTTCTCGCACACCTCCTTTTTCGCACACCAGACCTGTCGCACACTTCACCAACGGCCTCTCACGAACACCCGGGTCCATCTCGGCCCCCAAGCTTCTTAAATCACCTGGCGCATCATACGCCCGACCATATTGGTCACCACTTACACCGGGTCCTCTTCCTCTTCGCTTCTCCTCCATCACCTGCGAATCCCTCATCCGGTTAATGAGCACATCATCACGATCCAAACACAGACTTTGGACCAATTCTTTTATCTCCTCTTTTATCTCTTTCTTATCCCCTCTCCGTCGCTTCTTAATTTCGCTCACCCCTTCTTCCACTTCTTCTAATTTCTGCTTCACCTCTTTTATTTCCCGGTACGTCTCCTCAAGCTCATCCTCTAAGGCTACCTTGACCGTTTCCATGTGCGTCCTCACCTGCCGGTCCTTCGTCTCCATTACCTCTATCACCTCGTCCAACCTCGTTGTCAGTCCCTCACGTACCATCTGACATTCCCTCTTCGTCGCTACCAAGTCATTTTTTAGGTCATTTTGTGTCGCTTTTAACCCTCCTATTACCGCTGTGTTCTTCTTTACCTGGTCCGTTAGTTCTTTTTGTCCCTCCGTCAGCTGTTCCACCTCCTGCGTCAGGTCCTCTATGCCCCCTTGTAACTTTACAGTCCCCTTTCTCACCTCCTTCTCCATGTGCTCCTTACAGTGCCTCACCTCCTCGCGCACTCCTCCGACCTCCTCACTCACTCCTCTTCTGATCTCTTCTCCCATCACTTGCATCTCCTGCCCAGATGCCACCCTCATCTGCTCCATTTCCTCCCTGTGAGCATCCAGTTTGGTTTCTACCCCCATTCTGACCCCCTCTATCTGCTGCCCCATTTGTTTAACTTCCCTTTCCGCTTGGTCCCTCATGTCCCTCAATTTGCCTTCCATACTGTTTTCTAACCCCTCTAACCCCTTTTGCATCCCTTCCATTTGATTCTCTTGAGCGGCCATTCTGTTTTCTACCCCCATTAACCCATTCTTTACCTCTTTTATCCCATTGTCTAACGCCTCACCGGTACCCCTCGCTTCGTCCCTCATTATCCCCATTTGGTTTCCCATTACCCCCAATTGCTCACTCTGAGCATCCATCCGGTTCCCCATTTGTTCCATAAGGGCTCTCATTTGCAGGAGGAAAAGGTTCGAATCCACCAGCGGCGCTACCACGGTCGCGGGCGCGGTCGCCGTGGCCATGTGCGAGGCGCCATTTTGTGCGTCTGCTACCCTCACTGCTTCGCTCTCCTCATGTCCCTCATTTTGGTCCTGGATCGACCCTGCCTCACTCTCCTCTACCGGAACCCAGCCGTCTTGGTCTGCCATAGCGCGACTTTCAAAATTCGGGTTTTTATTTTTTTTTGTAAAACACAATCAAATTTCGCTGTTATAATTTCGAGCGCGTGAAACGCGCTCCGGATCGAATCCCGACACCAAATGTTACCCTAATGGTACAATTGGTGTTCCAAAATTTGGGCCTAACAAATTTAGTCCCAGGTCCGAATCCCACTCCTGACACCAAAATGTTACAGACGCGGTTTTGGATGTTAGTTTACCGAGCGGTTTGGTATGACCGCGTCTGCACAGTTTACCCGATTATACTCGAACGTTGGCCGAGTCGCGCTACGCTAAATCAATTGAGGAAAGGACACAACGGCTGGGTTAAATGACACGACACCAGGGGTACAGTTCTCAAGACCTCCGGAGGAGGTTATAATATTTCGGAACGTTGAGATTACAAGGACAAGAGGGACAGCATAGGAAGGTAGGCACTTAATCACGGTCTTATAGTAACCCCGACAGACCACGGATAAACAGGACAAGACTGACTCACACAGGGATTGATGGCAAGGAAGGGCAGGTAGTCGAGGCTCAAGGTGCACCTTGGCTCAGGGGCAGAATCGACCCGGTCCGGTCCAGAGATGCGTGAGGTCTCTCAGCGCTCGGAGGTGGCGACTTCTCTTTCCAAGCTGGGGGCGCATCTCTCGTCACGTCCGGTAAGTGGCTGCGTATATCCAGCGGGGAGTGACACGCCCTCGGCTCGTTAGCTCCGCCCCAGATGGAATCGGCCCGTTGCTTCTTATTGGGTGCGGGGGGTTACCGGGCTCCGCCCTTGACGAGGGGCCGACAGTCAGCCCCTTCGTGGTAACCCCGTCGGCGCACATGGGCAATGGCGGCTAACCAAGCCGGAGTGAGGACGCACACTCCCCGCGCGCTGTTGTTGTAGTTGTTGTTGTTGTTTCATGAGGAAGATGGGAGGAGGTATGGGGAGGTCCTAAACTCACTACTGGTGCCATACAATCACATTCTGGTGCAACGAAGAGTCAGAATTAATGGAAACGAGTCCTTAACTGACATAGACTAAGAATAACTAGCAAGATGTCCTATAGTTGTCTACGTGAGATGCGGTGAACCTGGGCACGACATTTAATGGGGGAAAAAGGGGAAGGTCGGTTCTACAGAGTGTTGTTTACAGACAATGGGACTAGGGAATGGGGGATTGGGGATAGTTGGGGAGTATTGGGGAAATAGGGGAATATTTACAAGTGGATATGGAGGCCAAATCCCATATCCGCAACATTATATTGATGTTTAAAATCACATGTTAATATATGAGTCATCGATATGTTTGCATCAATAACTCATTCGCCCCTCAAATCAATTTTGTCTCTCCAGGAGCTCCCTCTGCACCAGACATTCAGGTCATTCCAGGTGCCCCTCCCCGCCTGAAACTATCACTCATGGTAAGACAACACACACACTCCTTATCGGTGACATGTGAAACTGATCATTTTCCAACCAACCACTTCAGCTGAAGTCCAACCCTATCCCTAACTCACAGGGATTTTTACACAAGGAGCGAGGTGAAGCCTCTTGACATTAATGTGAGAAATGAGCCCAATTTGTCCTGGTCTTTTTGTTAAAACCATCATAGTGATGCAGTGGAAATGTCTCAGGTGCTCCAGTTCAAAGAGGGAAACCATTGCGTAAACCTTATCTGGACCAGGAATGAAATATTTAATTATAAAACAAAGCTGCTGCTCCAAAACAATCCCGAATATAAAATATAAGGACACCCAAGAGGAGGACGTCTGTCCCATCACACCTGCACCATATCCATGTGCCAACACCCACGCAGACCAGACCACAGGTCGTGCTAATGAGGGAACTAACCACAAGTGGGGAATTTACTCAAGTTATCAGCACACCATGGCTTACTGGTTTTCGACTCTCTGGAAAATCCCCTTTATTTATTTTGCTGATAACTCCACCACCTGCCATGACATCCCTCATCTTTCAGACAAGTATGCTGCAGCCCCTTACCCCTCTCTTCCGACCTTGAAAAAAAAATCACAAACTGGTCAAACACTGGGAATATGTCTTTAAATCATGACTCTCTCACTATGTCTCTCAAAAAGGAGCGTCTGGAAAACCCTCCTATCTACTTTCTTAACGATCCTCTTGAAGAAGTTCAGTCACTCAAACTCCTGGGTCTCATTATCAGCCATTATGTTTCTTGGGCAAACCACATTTCAAAGTTGGCCTCCAAATCAACCGCTGACTGTGCATCCTCCGTCGTACAAAGTCCTTCATCGACAGTAAAATAGGCACAATGCAAATCTTCCAATTTCAGGTTTGGTCTTCAGCCTAACGTTAGTTTCCCACACCTCTGGATACGCTTATTTTTCTTTCGACCTTACTGGTTGACGTGAAGCGCAATTGGTGGATAACTCAAAAAGACCCTGAAGACCCAAAATACCCCAAAGACCAAAAACACCCAAAAGACCCAAAAGCCCCTGAAGACCCCAACGACCCCAAAAACCCCAAAGACCCAAAACACCCCAAAGACCCAAAATGCCCTTAAAGGCCCTAGGGCTCCAAAAGACCCTGAAGACCCAAATGGCTCCAAAGACCCAAAATACCCCAAAGACACAAAACACCCTGAAGACCCAAAATACCCTGAAGATCCAAAACACCCCGAAGACCCAAAATACCCCAAAGACCCTTAAATACCCTTTATATCCAAAAGACCCTTAAATACCCTGAATAACCAAAATGCCCCAAAGACCCTTAGAGACCCAGAGGAACCAAAAGACCCTGAAGACCCAAAATACCATGAAGAGCCAAAAGACACCGAAATGGTCAAAGATGCCTATCCCTCTGAAACGACATGTGGTGAGGCGCGCGGAGCGTCCCCAGACACACTAGTTATTAAAACCATGATTTTTTTCTACCCCCATTAATCTCTCCATTCCCAAGCTCACCTCCTTCCAAATTTAGTTTTTGTCTTCCTGATTATCACCGCCACCAAAGGTGAATGGTGGTTATGTTTTCACCCCTGTCTGTCTGTCTATTTGTCTGTTTGTGAACAGGATATCTCAAAAAGTTGTGGACAGATTTGGGCGAAATTTGGTGGAGAGTTTGAAGGTGTGAGGACAAAATGATTCGATTTTGGTGAAGATCCAGATATGAGAATTTTAAAGTGATTCTTCACCATTGAGAGATAGGGCCAAATATATCGCATGATGTTTCAAAAATAATAAAACACAAATTAAAATTGAAATGCACAAAATATATATATATATTTTAAACTCACCCCATCCTGCCAGCAAGGTTATGGTAAACAAACACCTTTCCAGCCTTGTTTCTAGTCTACAACACTGTGAGCTGCTGTTTATTCCCATTTGTGTTGCAGGATGATGGCGGAGCTCCGAAATATAACTTCTCTGTCAAGTACAGGCAGGTGGGTCTGTGAGAATGACTCAAACAACGGAATGTTTTATTCTTTTGTACAATCAAAGCAATAACCGGTTCAGAGAATGACAATGTTTTAAAGATTGGGAAGGAGCAAGAGATTTATGAATGACTACATGAATGATGTGCTCAAAGTAGGTTCTTCAAGATGGAATGATATTGTTGTGGACCCCGGGTTCGTCGACGTACTAAGGGGGGGTTTTTGCCCCATTCCCCCTCGAACTCCGGTTCCACTGAGGCCGGAACCGTGTTGGGTTACTAAACTCGTGATTGACGGATTGCTAAGCAATTCCGATCGCCAACCTCCCAGCCACGCGCCGAAAGAGTTTGCTGGTCAATTAATCCCAAGTACCTTCAAGACATGCGACGGAAGAGCTGGGGGATCAAACACTCGCTTTCACACACCTTATTGCATGCCGAGCGGATTTGCACGGTGTGGAAAGCGGCGTTACCTGACGTGATTTACGGACCTGATTCAAGCCAAATTCGGTCTCGGATGATGCTAGGCCAATGGAAAAAAGACGTATCCCAACAGGTTTGAAAGTCAACAAAAATGTACAGCCTTTTATTTAGAAGGCACAGAGCAACAGAGACGAAGATTCAATCTTATCAATCCTTACCTAATAATAAACCCCACAGGCGCATTCACACTCTCACACATGCACACAGGGAATAACACACTGGTTATTATCGTACCGATGTAGGTGCTGGTTTAAACTCTGTTTATCGTTTCTCCATGAATGACAGTATATGGGATTATAAGGGAATTTACGGTCACAATAGGAATGTTTGTCTGCAATGTTTGTAGTTTACGGAGGAGTTTCTACATCATTGATGGACAAGCTAAGGACATCATGAAAAAATGGGCAATTAATTGTTTTATATGAACCAGGGGCTCATGGAAATAAAATGAAACGGAAACAATTGGATCGGCCTGTTTCACGTGTCCATCTGAATCGATGGCTCATGATGTGGTCTCATTGTGATGTGGAAACATTCATGATGTGGGGAATATATATATATTGTTACGGTTCTCTCGCCGGCCTTCTTACCTTTATCAAGGGGGGATTAATCCCCTTGTCTCTACTGGCGTGGCGGAACCGAGACCTGACACGTCATTTCCGGGCGAACGCAAAATAGGGTTTCGGGACCAAATTCTCACTCGTACCTAAGTACTCGTGCCGCCACGGAAACGAGGTAGCAAGCCTCGCACGAAGCACGTGAGGTTGGAGTACGCCGAGCGGTTTGCGTACACGTGATCCATGCAGTCTTAGATAGTGGAACCCGATTGGAGCGATCTTATTCGTGTCACGCTTAGTCAAATGGAGAAATCACGGGAACGATCGAATCAAGAAGAAAGGAAGAACAGAAGCGTTTAATGATTCCCACACGTATTTACAGTTCAGGACGAAGAGACACAGAGAAATCCTTATACAGTCTTACTTATCCCTGGGACAAAGGGCCCGTCTCACTCACACTCGCACAGGGGATTGCAGATGCCGATGTTCACCAACGCGCCGATGTGGTCGTCCAGCTCGGCCCCGTCCGGCTCTCCGTGGTCCACGTGTGTCCCGCGAAGATGGTGATCGGCGAAGACAGGGACTCGTAGCGCGTCTCTCGAACAAAGGCGATATATCGGGCGGATCGGCAAGGGGGGACCTTTACGGCAAAGGGCGGTTACTCAGCCGTTCTCATGCAAGTGCGGCAAGGCGCATCAAGCTCATCAAGCACCACGCATTCTGGCTGTAAGTTCTCTTTCATGTCTTCCTCCCTCCCGTCAAGTCCTTTGGGTTCTCCAGTGCTAGTCCTGTTTAATCTCTTTCTTCTGCGAGTCCTCCTCTGCAAGTCCTTTGGGTTCTCCAGTGCTAGTCCTCTTTAATGTCTTTCTCTCTCCCGGCAAGTCCTCCTCTGCAAGTCCTGTCGAGGGCTTTGTGCATCGGGTTATATAGGTACGCCCCGCGAACCTTCTGGAACTCACCAGACTCTTCTCACCACGCCCTCTGACACCACCACCCCTGAGCTCTGATTGGCGGCTCATGCTTACCGTCATCGCTTCTGCCGCTCTGCCTCGACTCCGCCCCGATCCTCCTCCGGCTCCCTCGTGTTAACTCGCCCAAAATGAACCAACGTTAACAAACTGTATTGAGGTTACGGACGTAGGATGATCGGTGGCAGTAGGGCCTATTTTCCTGGCTTTACACAACGCAGAATTAACACTGGAAAGGGCCTATTCTCACACATACTAAGAAATAACTATACTACAAATGAGGCTGCATGTTGCTTGTGTGACTATCTATGGGGGACAGACTTTAACCTTTATTGAACTCACTGTGCAAACCTCAAAACCGTAGCACTGCCCCCCTCCCTCGTCACACTCGTCCCCGAGTCGAACCTACACAAGTGGGAACGACCGGTTTTGAGCAAGAGTTGGGACTAACTTTTAATTACGTGTGACACTTAGATGTGGTTCCCCCTAACATTTACTCTAACTTGTGTATGCGACAGTTTTACAACACTAGATATGTCCCACCTACTGCGTTGTGTAACTAACTCTAACAGACTCGCACCCACAACTAACCGAATTGCGGAATTATCTTCAAACTACACATAAAGCCGGTGGGCAGCATCTATTATTTACAAGCACAAAACCTACTTATTTACAGTTCTATAACCCGGGACCTGTTCTTTGTGGAAAGAAGTTGGAGGGGAGAAAAAGCACATCATAGCACCAATACACAAAACACATTTCAAAAAGTTCACATTTGCTGCTGGTGGTGTCTGCATCTTCTGTCTTCCTGCATCTTCTATCTTCCTGCATCTTCTTGCTTCTGGCATGTCGCATCTTCTGTGTGCAATAAAGCTTACCGTTCTTCTTTCCTGGCACACCAAGAATAAAATGTACAAAAACCCGTGTTCGTTTTATTAATTCCTGGCCAAGCAGGGCCAACCTTATGTGGTCCGTCTGCGTGACATTGACGCCACTCAAAACACGTGGTCCGAAGATGCAAGGTAAGTTTGCAGCAAAGTGTAAAGCCACAAAACGTGTGGTCCATAATGTGTAATGTGATGATGTACAGCAAAGTGTCTGTGGCAACAAGTGCTGCACACGGGCAGCAAAGTTATAACCAAGAATATGGCAGCAAAGTGCTGCGCAGTTCATCTGCACAGGCGTAGCAAAGTGCAGCAAGGTGCAGCTGCACAGTTCGATGTTGCTGCACAACTCCTCCTCCAAAGTGGGTCTATGGGTGGGGAGGAGAGACACAGCACAGTCAGCAAAGCAGAAAGGGCGCAAAGGTACACCAAAACAAGGTAATGCAGCATGAGGGGCACGGGAGAGCGAGCAGAGCAAGCTCGTCCATAACCATTCGTGCCCCCCAAGTCAGCTTACCCTACCCTTGCCCTTCCCTGTATTTACAATTTGAAATTCGTCTCTACATCTTGTCTCCCATATCCCCCTCTATACCAAATTCGTCGTCCAATCCCTCCCAAGAAGGAAGAGATGGAATAACACATAATGTCTCATCACGTCGAGATGCGTCTCACTTACTCAAATCATTTCAAAGCCCTGGTGTGGAGTTCCGTTTCCCTTGGTGAATGAATGTGGATGGCGCGAAGGGAATTTCTCTTCCTAACTACTCTAATGACATTAACTTTTAAACTAACCCGGGGTCATACCCTACCAATTGGCATCTTTAAACGATGTGGTTCTAAAAACCTGATTCCCATTGACCACTCTGCGGCGCCCTACGAATTTGGGTCTCACTCCCCAAATTTTCACACTGTGCCTTTGCACAATTTCGGGGCTGGGTCGTGTGGCTCCACTATCAGGTCCAACTACCTGCGCACCTCCGCCACTGAAGTCTTCACCCGAACTTACCGGCTCCTTGCGACTACCTAAATTGGGAAAGGCCCCTCCTGGCTCTCTCACCCCCTGATGCCCTCCTCGGCATTGGGCTACCCGGGTCCTCTCCTGGAATCCTCGGGCCCCACTCAACAACTACTCTAACTGGCTCCCAGAGCCTACCTGCGGCCTCACCTGGCCGACAAACTACCAGTGGTGGAGTGCCCCAATAACCATACGCACCAACAAAGCCCACACGCCCAGCCATTTCATAGACTCATGCACCCAACCAAGCACTTCTTGCTACTTCCCGCACCACAGGTGTTAATATCCAAACAATTTACCTAAGCCCTCTACCTGGCTTTAAACTACCCACCCCAGGTATTCGTGAAGGGGTCCATCTCCCCCCATTCACTCCTTCGCACCATGCATTCCACACCTTCTATCTCCCACCAAGCATTCACACCAAATATTCGCCCACACACCAAGTTCTCTTGCACACATCTTGTGCTCACACACCTGTTCCCCACTTGCACACCATGCAAGTCAATTCATACCCCTCAAACACAATTCCATTTGTCTCCATACACAATTCCTCACACACACAGCATCTGTCAGCATTGTCTGTCCTCTTTAATGTCTTTCTCTCTCCCGGCAAGTCCTCCTCTGCAAGTCCTGTCGAGGGCTTTGTGCATCGGGTTATATAGGTACGCCCCGCGAACCTTCTGGAACTCACCAGACTCTTCTCACCACGCCCTCTGACACCACCACCCCTGAGCTCTGATTGGTGGCTCATGCTTACCGTCATCGCTTCTGCCCCTCCGCCTGTGTGTGTCTATATATACAGACTTGGCATTTAATATGGAATATTTTTTTTGTGGGGGTGAACTTACTTTTCAAGATGTCTTAGAACCAAAAGCTCATTGGAATTATGTTGAAATTATTCTAGATTTTGTTAATGTGACCTTTAAAAGAAACAAAAACCACATTTGACATTTCGAAGCAAATAAATTGATCCTTGAAAGTGATGTAAACTGATATCGAACTCAATTCACGGACAGTACTGTGTTAAACTACTGTACGTTTTCCTGAAGTATCTCTTTATTTTGCACATTAGCCAAATTTTTTTTTAACAAAAACAAAGTTAAATTACGACTGGGATTACGGACAGTAAAATTACAGTTCAGTACTTCGTGTAACCCCCACGAGCATTCAGGAGAGCACGTACACGTCGAGGCATGCTGTTCACGAAATTTGCCAAGGTTTGGACAAGAATCGATTGCCATGCAGTGACACACTGCTGCAATTCACGCACAGATGCAGGCTGCTGGTTCAAGTGGTCGATTTGACGCGTTAATTCTGCCCACAAGTTCTCTATCGGATTCATATCCGGGGACATGGCAGGCCACTCCATATGCTCTACACCACGGTCAGCAAGAAAGTGTTGGATCATGCGAGCACGATGAGGCCGTGCATTGTCATCTTGGAACACAAGGTTTCCTCGAAAGGCTGCACGAGCAAATGGAAGCAATGTTTCTTCCAGAATGGCCCTATACTTGAACTGGTTCAGGTTTCCATTCAGAACAACCAGGTCAGTTTTGCCCCCTGCATGAAAAGCAGCCCAAACGGTCACCCCACCACCTCCAGCTTGGACTCTTGGCACTATACAATCTTTGTTGTAGGCTTCATGCACTTGTCTGCGCACTCGGATGCGGCCATCTTGACGATAGACCAGAAATCTAGACTCATCACTGAAGGTCACGTGATTCCAGTGTCCTGGCTGCCATTAACGGTGCTCTCTGGCCCACTGCAATCGGCGCTGGCTGTGTTGTCTGGTCAGGCGTGGCTTTCTCAGGGGACGCCTGGCACGATAGCCTGCTTGAAACAGTCGTTGGTTGACTAGCCTTCTGGATACAGGCACATTTGTCAGTTGCTGCCACTCAGCCCTAAGCCGATTAGCTGACTTGGTACGGCCATTGCAGACTAACCGGAGTAGCTGGCGATCATCTCTCATTGTGGTTCTGCGTGGATGTCCTGGCCTCGGTATTGGAGTAGGGACACCCCTCTGAGCATTTCGTTTCAGGATCTTTGACACCTGACCTTGAGTGATGCCATACTGCCGAGCAATAGCACGCTGTTTCATGCCAGAATTTCGTAAAGCCACCACTCCATGACAAACAGCATTGTCAAGTTGACGGACCATCTCCAGAGGAAGCGGCAATAACTTTTGTAGACTTGCAGCAGTTGTTTTCCACTAATACAGAACGCAACAACCCTTATATACCCGATTGTGAAGCCAATCGTCAAATGTACCTGTCCCTACATTTTGTCACGCCACTTGTGATATAATCCTGTTATTGACTTCTTGCTGCGAAAGACAATCAGTGACATGGTTCTTTCAACAAAGACATCACCGAAGGGTAAAGGAAACTCACCACATTGATATACTGAGTTCAGAAAGTAAACCCAAGTCAAGAAAAAAATAAATTCCATATTAAATGCCAAGTCTGTATATATATATTGGTGCGGATCTCACCGTCGGCCCTTTTTCCCCTTACCAAGGGGGGATTAATCCCCTTGTGTGCGGCTGACCGATGTGAGTCCTGAAGTTGCCCAGCTCCCTCCAGAGAGGCAGGTGAGCAACCTCGTTCGCGACCGCGGACAAGATGTTAATTGCCGAGCGGATTACCAGCCGCGGCACGAACCATTAGCAGAAACTAGACCCGATTGTAAACGTTGGCCAAATCGTGCCACAGGTATCCAATGGGGAAATCACTAAAACGAAATGGATGTAAAGGAAAGAAGGCAAGGTAGGAAGAACAGGATTTATTACTAACTAATTATGTACAAGTCAAAAGAAACCAACGAGGAGGAAAGAAACGAAAATAAAGACAGAAGGAGAAGACACAGTGCAATACTAGCTTACCTATACAAGCTTACTTATACCCCAGGACAAGACACACAAAACAGACGACAGTCAGACTTACACGGGGATGATGACATGAATGGCAGGAAGGGGAGGAAGGTTCAGCTGGAGCAGGAGAACGGTCGGGCCGGGAGTGAGCAGCCGCCGCCCCTCCTCAGGCGTGTTCGCACGGCGGCGTCGCTTCGCAGCTGCGGCCGAAACCGCTGTCGACGCTCAAAGCTGCGGTGGTCAAAACTGCGGTTGGTTCAGCTGCGGTTGGTTCAGCTCCGGTTGGTTCAAAACTGCGGTAGACTCAAAGCTGCGGTGGACTCAAAGCTGCGGTGGACTCAAAGCTGCGGTGGACTCAAAGCTGCGGTGGACTCAAAGCTGTGGTGGACTCCGGTGGAATGCTCACTCATCTGCTGCTGCTCACTCAACTCTCTCCCGGTGGACTGCGGTGGGAGGCTCCGGGCGACGGGTTATATATCGCCACACCCTGGAACGTTCGCGAAACTGCCCGATCGTTCTCTCTCCGCCCTCTCAAGCCAAACCCCTTATCCTTGGTTGGTTGATCGGGGCTGGTTCACTCCTCCTTCCCATGATGAGGTGGAGACACGCCTTTCTTCTCCGAGCTGACCGCGTGCTCAATGGAGGGCGAATGCAGTTGGCAATGCGAATCGCGATGGTGATGCCAATAACCCCATCCAAAGTTACTGGCATTTTGAAGAGGCCATGGGGGGTGTCGGAGGGATCCTATCTTATTTCAATTCGGTGCAATGCAGAGTCAACTAGTGGGAAACACAGCCTTAAACTAATACACATAATAAGGAAATAACTATTTAGAAGGGTATATGATTTTCTACGTGCTTGTACATGGACTAGCTATGGTGCACTCATTTCAATTAACAGCCAATTAAAGGGGAAATGTACATAGGGAATTTTAATACTAAATTTACAAAGTGAAGGTTCTAAAAACCGTAACACAGCACCCTCATTCCACACGGCACGTCTCGGGCCTACAAAACTTTAACTTAGTGTGGCACGTAGGTGTAGTTCCCTCTACAATTAACCTGACCCTGAGTGTGACAGTTTTAAAACACAAATAAGTATGTCCCTCTGCTGCATTGCATCCTGCCTAACAGATTCACGCCCACAGGATAACCGAATTGCGGAATGGTTCTCAAACTAAACATGAACGGTGGGGAGCATTATTTACAAATGACGCAGATTGTATTTACAAAACGCAACCCAGGACCTGTGATTGTTCTTTTGGGGGGGGGGGGGGGGACAGCCTGCACTGCATCGACGCACCAGCACCAACAAAGAACACCATAAAGCACCAAAACGCACCGGAGTGCACAGTCACCACAGTTCATAATAAAAAACAAACCCCTGCTGGTGGTCTTGCTCTTCGGCTCCCTCTGCTGGCCGTTGTTCTTCTTGATGTTGTCATTCTCATCTTCTTGGTTGCGGCCTATTTGGACATAAAAGTGCACAACCGTGTCCATTTTTTATTTATGGCCCACAGGGGCCGACTATGGGTGGTTCACCTGTGGGCTTGGTGCCACCTCACCGGGTCCGCAAGCAAGATCTTGGGCCATCGTGGCCGGTTCCAGCAGAGGGGCCATGCCCCAACCCGTGGGGTCCATGAGTGGTGCTCAGCCACAGACATGTGGTCCATAAGTGGTGCATCGATGCAGGCAGCTGGTTGCGGGGATTCGGGCACACCGACGCGGCCCCCCCACACGCTCCTCCGGTTGGGGAAGGAAGACAGAGAAGACAGGTGAGTGAGGGGTAAGGTCACAAGGGTACACATCAATAAAGGCAATGCAAGGTGAGGTGCGTCTGGAGACCGAGCGGAGAAAAGCTCGTCCCTATCGTACGTCACCCCACCCGTCACCTGTTCTACCCTTGCCCCTTACCCCCGTATGTACAAAATATCTACATCTTTACGAATCCGTCACTATGTCTCGTCCTCCCCATATTTCCCCTATACCAAATTCGTTTTCACTCCCTCTAACCAAATTTGCCATCACCCAAATTCATCATCAATTCCTCATAAGGAGGGAGAGATAGAACAACAACACAATGTCACACCCACGTCATGATGCGTCTCACATTCCAAACATTTGCACAAAAATAATAAAAACATGGCATGGTGTGGAGTTCTGTTACCTCAGGTGAGTGGATATAGATGGTGCGAGGAGATTCCAATCCTATCTACCTTCTAAATGACATTAACTCACTTTACACTACCCGGGGTCTTTCCCTGCCAATCCATTGGCCAACTTACTCTATGCGGTTTTAAGAACCAAATTCCCATTGACCAAACTGTGGTGCTTCCTCAATTTGGGGTCTCACTCCCCCGATTCAACTCCCTGTGCCTTTGCACAATTTCAGGACTGGGTTGTGTGGCTCTCCCAGCAGGTCTACCCACCTGCACACCTCCACCACTGCAGTTGCCTCCGAGCTTACCTGCTCCTTACCCTAACCTATCTAACTGGGGAAGGCCCTCTGGCGCTCTCCCCACTCGGTGCCCTCTCTGGCACTGGGCTACCTGGGTCCGTCCTCCGGATCCTCGGGCCCCATCAACAACTTTAACGGCTCCCAGAGCCCACCTGCGGCCTCACCTGGCCAACATCCTAACAGTGGCGGAGTGCCCATTTAACTACACACACGAACAGGCCACACGCCCAGCCATTTCCACGTCACTAATGCACCCATCCAAACACCATTCTTCCACCACTCACCACAGATGCCAATATCCAACCACAATTTACCTACTCCCTCTACCTAACTCTTAAACTACCCTCCCCGGGTATTCGTGATATGGGTCCACTTTTCCCCCTACACACCTTCGCACCATCCACTGCACTCCACAGTTTCCACCATACTCACTCCACACCATCCATTCCATACTCCATATATTCCATACTCCATGTATTCCACACAACCATTCTCCATACACCTGTATTTGCACACCTGTGCCATCACACCTACACCTGGTGCTTCCTGCACCCTCCTTCCTCCCAGGCTTCTTCAATCATTCAATACAATGCACAACCACAATTATCCCTCATACGCTGCTTCATACACTTCCACGCTCAATACAACTCACAATCACCATTACTCACTCATACACTGCTCCATACACCTGTTCACTTGCACACCTGTGCAATCACACCTGGTGCCTCCTGCACCCTCCTTCCTCCCAGGCTTCTTCATTCAATACAATACACTCACCCACACTTTTCACAATACGCTACTGAATACATTTTTACACACACACACACAGCATCATCTGATCTAACTACTCCCCTCTGAAACTTGCGCTTCCCAGTCGCCCCTTTAAACTATTGCGCTCCCTCGTTGTTATAATCCAAACTAATCTACCTACGTCCCCACTACAGGTGGAATGTCGCTACTTAACGCTACCGTTACCTATGGTCAATCTTCTCTAGATCCCTATCATTTTATCCTAACCCTCCCTCGGCGAGCTTACACTGCCATAAACCCCATAAACCTATAGCTCATGTGCCCGGTATTTTTGTGTGAGGGATGGCAGAGTTGCCATCCCACCACATCGGGCATCTCCCACTATCAATTTTGCCATCAAATTCCAACCAATCAAAATTTCCCAATCACTGCCAATCAGTTTACCAATCATCAATTTTGCTTTTCAAATTTTTGCCAATCACAAATTCCCTATCCCTACCAAATGTCCTTTAACTTGAGCTTCGGTGCGTCGTTACATTTTCAAAGCCCGGCTTCGTGGAGCCGAGCAATGAATGCGGGTGGTTTGTTGCCGGCGGTTGGATCCGTCCGGCATTCGGTTCAGGGAAGGAGGTTTGCTCAGGCCGAGATCCCAAGGTCGACCTCGGCGCAGAGCCGTCCGGTCTCCCGCCCGATGGCCCGATCTCGCCCTGCCGGAACGCCTCAACCACAAGGGGTCGCCGTGCCGACCCTTCCTACCGGGCCGCCCGCTCCGCCTAGCGGAGCACGGACGTGACCGTTCGGAGCGAGGCCCGGCATGGATCCCGCACGGCGGTTATTTCGAAACCGCCGTGGTTACGATCCCCGCTGGTTCCCGCTGCACACAAAGCCCGGCACGAACCGAGGGCTCGCTTCAGCTAAAAGTCGATCGAACCGCTGCTCCGTTTAACGTCGATGCTTCACTTGCATGCTCACACCACGCGTTCCGTTCCTCATTCACACATCCAGGTGTCTCCATACACTCCGTCATTGCACCTTCTCTTACACACCCCCCAGGTACACTCATTACACTCACAGACTTCATCACACACCTGACCACCGCACACCTTGGCACACACTCGTCGTTCGCACACCTCATCAACACACCTCTTCCCGCCCACTCCTCGGTCACATCCTCTGTGACAACCACGGTGTGCACTCATCGGCACACCCAATCATGTGCTTCACTACCAACTCAAGTGTGCATTCCCACACGCGCTCGACCATTCCAGGTGTCCATCCTTTCATTCCAGGTGTACATTCTCTCTCACCTGCTACAACCAACTCGTACTCCGTGTCACTCTCACTACTCTCACCACCACACTCGGTCGCGCATTCACCTTTACTCTTGACAGCGCACTCTGTAATCATGCACTCCTCTGTTACACACCTTCCTCGTGCATCCTCTTGCACACACTCTCCCGTTACGCCCTCCATAACACTCACCATAGGTGTGCACTCTTCCGTTACATCCCCTGTAACACTCCCCATCACGCGCTTCCATGTGCCCCCCCCCCCCCCACACCTGCGCCACGACCAACTCACTCTCGACAGCACACTCACTCCTCGGCGCGCACTTTTTCCTCACACACCCCATAGTCGGACATCCTCGCACACCTCCTTTTTCCATACACTGCGGACCAGTCATACACCTCACCATTGGTCCCTCACGAACACCCGGGTCTAAACCAACACCCAAGCCGACTGAATCTCCCCTCACATCATATACATTTCCGAGTATATCGCCACTCACCTCGGTACCTCGTCTTCGCTCCTCCTCCGCCACCTGCAAACTCTTTATTTGGTTAGTAAGCACATCATCATGATTTGAGCACAGACCTTGCACCAATTCCATCACCTCCTCCTTTATCTCTCTCTTAGTTTCCCTCCGTCTCTTCTTAATTTCACTCACCCCCTCCTCCACTTCCTCTAATTTTTGCTTTACCTCTTTCATTTCCCGGTGCGCCCCCTCAATTTCTTCCTCTAAGGCCACCTTGGTCGTTTCTATGTGCGTCCTCACCTCCCGTTCTTTCATCTCCATTGTCTCTGTCACCTCGTCCAACCTCTTTGTCAACCCTTCATGTACCATCTGACATTCCCTCTTCGTCGCTACGAGTTCTTTTTTTTAAGCTCTTTCTGTGTCGCCTTCAACCCCACGATTACCGCAGTGTTCTTCTCCACTTGCTCCCCTAATTGCTTTTGTCCCACCGTCAGCTGCTCTACTACCCTCGTCAGATCCTCTATTCCCCCCTGTAACCTAGCCGTACTATTTCTCACCTCTTTCTCCATACGCTCCTCACCCCGCTTTACCTCCTCGCGTACCCCCGCGAACTCCTCGCCCACACCTCGTCTTATCTCCTCCCCCATTTCTCCCATCTCCTTGGTAGAGGCTGCCCTCATCTGCTCCAAATCATTCCTCTGGGCATCCAATTTAGTTTCCAACCCGATTTTCACCTCCTCTATTTTATCTCCCATTTGTTTAATTTCCCGGGCGGATTGCTCCCCTATTTCCCTCAATTTGCCTTCCATTGTGTTTTCTAACCCCGTTAACCCATTCTTCACCCCTTTCATCCCGTTGTCAAACCCCTCACATTTGTTGTCTATACCCTCAAATTTACTGTCTAAGCCCTCAATTTTACTGTCTAAACCCTCAAATTTGGCTTCTAGCCCCCCGATTTGATTTTCTAATCCCCCAAATTTACTGTCCAACTTCCCAATTTGGGCGCTGGTACCCCCGCGCTTCGTCCCTCATTGCTCCCATTTGGCCTCCCAGTTTCTCACTCAATTTATCGCTCCGAGCATCCATTTTATTTTCCATTTGCTCCCCCATCTTGGCCATAAGGGCCTCCATTTGCAGCATGAAAAGGCCCCAGTCCATTGGCGGCGCTGCTAAGGTCACGGGCGCGGCGACATTTGGTGCCGCTGCAACCTCGTGCGCGAGGGCGCCATCTTGCGCACCTGATACCCCCGCAACCACATCCTCATTGCTCTCCTCTTCTCTCTCCCCCATATACATTTCCCTGGGGTCCTGGGTCGACTCTACCCCCCCTTCTAACTCACCCACCGGCACCCGATCGCCTTGACTATCCATGGCACGATTTTAAAATTTAGTGGAGTTAGAAAATAAAATTTTGGGCCACTCGTAATTTTGAGTGCGCTAAGCGCACTTCAGGTCCGAATCCCACTCCTGACACCAATTGTTGCGGATCTCACCATCGGCCCTTTTTCCCCTTACCAAGGGGGGATTAATCCCCTTGTGTGCGACTGACCGACGTGAGTCCTGAAGTTGCCCAGCTCCCTCCAGAGAGGCAGGTGAGCAACCTCGTTCGCAACCGCGGACAAGATGTTAATTGCCGAGCGGATTAGCAGCCGCGGCACGAACCATTAGCAGAAACTAGACCCGATTCTAAACGTTGGCCAAATCATGCCACAGGTATCCAATGGGGAAATCACTAAAACGAAACGGATGTAAAGGAAAGAAGGCAAGGTAGGAAGAACAGGATTTATTACTAACTAATTATGTACAAATCAAAAGAAACCAAGGAGGAGGAAAAAAACGAAAATAAAGACAGAAGGAGAGACACAGTGCAATACTACCTCACCTATACAAGCTTACTTATACCCCAGGACAAGACACACAAAACAGACGACAGTCAGACTTACACGGGGATGATGACAGGAATGGCAGGAAGGCGAGGAAGGTTCAGCTGGAGCAGGAGAACTGTCGGGCCGGGAGTGAGCAGCCGCCGCCCCTCCTCAGGCGTGTTCGCACGGCGGCGTCGCTTCGCAGCCGCGGCCGAAACCGCTGTCGACGCTCAAAGCTGCGGTGGTCAAAACTGCGGTTGGTTCAGCTCCAGTTGGTTCAGCTGTGGTTGGTTCAGCTCCGGTTGGTTCAAAGCTGCGGTGGACTCAAAGCTGCGGTGGACTCCGGTGGAATGCTCACTCATCTGCTGCTGCTCACTCAACTCTCTCCCGGTGGACTGCGGTGGGAGGCTCCGGGCGACGGGTTATATATCGCCACACCCTGGAACGTTCGCGAAACTGCCCGATCGTTCTCTCTCCGCCCTCTCAAGCCAAACCCCTTATCCTTGGTTGGTTGATCGGGGCTGGTTCACTCCTCCCTCCCATGACGAGGTGGAGACACGCCTTTCTTCTCCGAGCTGACCGCGTGCTCAATGGAGGGCGAATGCAGTTGGCAATGCGAATCGCGATGGTGATGCCAATAACCCCATCCAAAGTTACTGGCATTTGAAGAGGCCATGGGGGTGTCGGAGGGATCCTATCTTATTTCAATTCGGTGCAATGCAGAGTCAACTAGTGGGAAACACAGCCTTAAACTAATACACATAATAAGGAAATAACTATTTAGAAGGGTATATATGATTTTCTACGTGTTTGTACATGGACTAGCTACGGTGCACTCATTTCAATTAACAGCCAATTAAAGGGGAAATGTACATAGGAAATTTTAATACTAAATTTACAAAGTGAAGGTTCCAAAAACCGTAACAATATATATATGTATGTATATATATATATATATATATATATATATATATATATATATAATTATATATATATATAATTATATATATATATATATATATATATATATATCTATCTATAATTCCAGTAATCTCTGTGTGTTTGTTTGTACGTTTGTACGTTTGTACGTTTGTTTGTCTGTGACCGCTGTTTCTCGACAACCACGGGTCCGATATACTTTAAACTTGCCAGGTATATTGCTGGGGACCCGAGGATGTGCCTTTTCAAGGTTTCATATTAATCGGACAATTACTTACCGAGCTATGTCCAAAAAACGATTCAACCAATCAGAGAGCAGCGAGCTATCGCGTGTGCCGAACGTGGCGGACACACTCTGCCTCGGATGGCACATTTGAGAGCGTATTCATTTATTTCACGTTTGCAAACTATGTTGGCGCTATGTTGGCGTTAAACTATGTTTTAAAACTAATAAAAACCATTTCATCTAAATAGAGGGGGGGAGGATTGTCACTGTACTCGCAAGCCGTTCGCCGTTCGCTTTGGCGTTGCGAATGGACCAAAACATTTCATGCACCAAACCATTTCATGTAAAGCGTTCGCCGTTCGCTTTGGCGTTGCGAATGGACCAAAACATTTCATGGACCAAACCATTTCATGTAAATAGAGGGGGGGATATAATTTTAGA
Organism: Myxine glutinosa; assembly: GCF_964187855.1. Taxonomy (NCBI): domain Eukaryota; kingdom Metazoa; phylum Chordata; class Myxini; order Myxiniformes; family Myxinidae; genus Myxine; species Myxine glutinosa. The sequence continues at coordinate 116,936,293 of NC_136262.1, forward strand.
TATAGATATAGTACGGGCATGCCCTAGTATATATATAATTATATATATATATAATTATATATATATATATATATATATATATATATATATATATATATACACTGTATATATATATACTGTATACAGTCACGTGAAAAAGTCAGTACACCCCATGTAAAGTTTTGACTTTTTCAACATATTTCAACATACAGCTATTTGATCTTCATTTCAACAATATTGATAGATAAAGGTGATATAATATAACAAATATCATGAAACATTTACATTTTGTAGTCCATTGTATAATTTAAATAAACATAAATGCAAATTTCGCATGTGGAAAAACTAAGTACACCCTTGGCTCTAATAGGTGGTATTGCCCCCTTTGGCAGAAACAACCTCAAGTAGGCGTTTCTTATAACTGTCTACCAGTCTCTGACATCGACTAGGATAAATTTTTGCCCACTCCTCCATGCAGAATTATTTCAGCTGAGCGATGTTTGAGGGGTTTCTTGGCTCGTTTCAAATCCCCCCACAACATCTTGATGGGATTTAGATCCGGGCTTTGACTTGGCCATTCCAGAGCCCTTCATTTCTTTCTTTTCAGCCATTCCTTGGTGGATTTACTGGTATGTTTAGGGTCATTGTCATGTTGCAAGGTCCACCTTCGGTTGAGCTTCAACTTTCCGACAGATGGCCTCACATTATCCTCAAGCACCCTCTGGTACAATGAAGAATTCATAGTGGATTCTATGATGGTGAGCTGCCCAGGCCCTGATGCAGCAAAGCTGCCCCAAACCATAATATTTCCACCACCATGCTTTACAGTTGGTATCAGGTTCTTGTGGTCAAATGCTGTCTTTGGTTTTCGCCAAACATGTCTTCTGGTACTGTCGCCAAATAGCTCTACCTTTGACTCATCTGTCCAGAGCACATTGTTCCAGAAGTGCTGGTCTTTGCCTAGGTGTTCATTGGCAAACTTTAGTCTTGCCCTGGTGTTCTTTCTGGACAGCAAAGGTTTCCTCCTGGCACACCTCCCATGTAGATCATATTTGTGCAGCCTCTTTTTAATGGTAGACTCGTGCACTTTGACATCAACAGTGGGAAGAGCTACCTGTAGGTCCCGTGATGACGTTCTGGGGTTCTTAGAGTCTTCTTTCAGGATCTTGCGGTCTGCTCTCGGGCTGAACTTGTGGGGGCGGCCTGGCCTGAATAAGTTGGCATTTGTTTGGAATCTTCTCCACTTGCAGATGATCTTCCGGACAGTCAAATGATTGATTTCAAATTGTTTTGAGATCTTTTTAAATCCCTTCCCAGACTCGTAGGCATCTATAACCTTCTTTCTGAAGGCCTCAGAGAGCTCTTTTGATCTAGGCATGGTGACGCCGCACACTTCAACAACAAAGAGCAAACCAAACGAAATGTCTGAGGTTTAAATAAGGCAGGTTCCTCCAAGATCCTCTCTAACGATGTTCTAATCATTTGCACCTGAGCTGGTGCACCTGATTCTAATTTTAGGTATTTGTAGTGATAAATGTAGGGGTGTACTTACTTTTTCCACATGCGAAATTTGCATTTATGTTTATTTAAATTATACAATGGACTACAAAATGTAAATGTTGCATGATGTTTGTTATATTATATCACCTTCATCTATCAATATTGTTGAAATGAAGATTAAATAGCTGTATGTTGAAATATGTTGAAAAAGTCGAAACTTTACAGGGGGTGTACTTACTTTTTCACGAGACTGTATATATACACATCATGATGTGGGGAATCCGGGTTGGAATCCCATGGAATCCCATGTCTGTTGTTTATATGAATGTCCTTGTAATTCACATTAAACTAAGGTTGGCCTAGAGGTAACGCACACACATCTCTAAGCTGTCAAGCCTGGGTTTGAATCCTGACTCAAGTATAAAATGTCATCCTGGTGTTTCACAGATAAAGATGATTCATCAATGATGTGCCGTCCCTCGAATGGACGTTAAACTGGACATCCCTTTTGCCGGCATTAGTTGGTGTACGTTAAATATCCCACGGTGTCCTTCGCAAGGAGTAGGCAAGCTATCTCCGGCACCATGAACAAATGACAAATTGCTGCCCTAACCAGTACGGGCACTGCAACAGCGGCACAGACGTGCCCTCAGCCAATGATGCCACCACACATGAAAATTAGTGTTTCGGTGTGATTTGGGTACAAACTCCTCCATGAGACTTTGATTAATGTTAGAAAGATAAGGAATTAAAAAGAATTCGGGATTTAAACGATGTAGGCCTACTTGTGTACATATCAAGTGCATCCCAAGGAATGACTCATCAATTGCATAAATGGATGTTCTTCTAGGAAGGAAAGGATTCCCCGTGGCTGGAATCTCAGGTGGGACCTAAAGGTCACCTCGTCCTCCCGAAAAACCTGACTCCAGGCAAATATTTCACGGGTGAAGTGCGAGCGGTTTCGCAGGTTGGTCAATCTCCATCGTCCTCCTTCAGGTTCTTCATGCAAAGCGACGACCCACGGACTGGTGAGTGGGAAATATGGGAATGATGTATGAATGATGGACATGTGTGTGAACGTGGGATGAGGAACACATGGTCACGTGGTTTGAAGTCGATGTGAGATGATGGTGAAGCTGTAGCTTTTTGGCACTGGAGTGAAGAAAGGCAAAGGAACTGTACTCGTACCATGGAGTCGTTTGTGGAGTGATGAGAGTAGAGATGCTTTGTTTTTGGGAAAGGGGCGCCAATTTGATTCATACACCTGCATGAAGAAGTAAATGTATTTTATTTGCCAGATGTGGGGCGCCCCTTTATATGACCTTTTCTAGAGCATTACTTGGTTCCGCCTAAGAACACAATAGTCAGGGCCCTTCGGGATATTTTGGTTCAAATTCTTCCAAAAGCATCAAATTTGGCGCAGATGTTGCCCATGCCATACTCTTTCGATTTTTGACGGGCGCCAAGGGCGGTATGATCCGGGGACCATACCGGTCCATCCCGCCATGTCACCTGACCTATGTCGTCATAATTAGGATATGCATCCAATCACATGGCGTACTATAAGTGGTCAAAGTTCAAAATGAATCGATCGAAAAATGAAGGCAGGGATCCATTTTTAAGGTTTTCATAAATTCCAATATGGCCACCAGGTCACATGACCTATGACGTCATATTTATGACATGTATACAATCATGTATACATGAACTCGGATCATGATCGCACAAAAATTAAACACAAGGATATGGCATACAGTTCATAAAACATCAAAATCCGTACCTTTGTAATTAGACTGATGAACTGCATATGCCTGGAAATTAGGAAATAGACATGTAAATATTTCCTCTAATTGTCAAAAATAAGGTCAGAGTTCGATTACCCAACCCAGAAACATAAAATGGTGAACCTCGCGTAAATCTTGGCAAAAAACTAAAAAACCAACATGTTTGATTCAAAAATGACCTTTAAGATGACCTTGAGGGTTGACCTTGACCTCGAATCATCAAAATAACATCATAATTGGATTCCTTGACCTCGAAAACCCCTGAAAAGTGGTATCATACATGATTCCAACCCTTTTGGTTATTTAACTGATTTTCCTCTAATCCGGGTGGCGGCCATTTAGTATTTCGCCAATATGGGGCCCCCGGGGGGGGGGGGGGGGGCGCCCGTCTTGGCGCCCGTCAAAAATTTAAAGAGTATGGCATGGGCAACATCTGGGCCAAATTTGGTGCTTTTGGAAGAATTTGAACCAAACGGCCCCAAAATATCCCAAAGGGCCCTGACTACAAGGGTAGTCCAGCATGCACACGAGATTTTTTGAATGCCCCTTATTTTGTATTGTTCAGCATTTTCTACAAGCTATGGAATGTCCCTTCTTTTCTATAGTTTGCCACATCGCACATACCCTTATGTAAAGGGCCCTTTGCTATGCCCTTGACATTTTTTCACAAGATACATTTTAAATACGAACAAAATGCATTTGTTCATCGTACAAGACTTTATTCAAGACGATATAAGAGACTTGGAAAAAGTAAGGGGAAAAAAAAATTCAACCGAGACGGGATTCAAACCCACAATCTCCAGCTTGGGAGTCTGATGCTTTATCCATTAGGCCATTGAGCCAGCTTGTTAGAATTTTTTTTTTTTTTTTTTAAAGGTGTATAAAGTGTGTATATATGGATATTTATATATACAATATACCAGTAGAAGCCGAGAAACTAATTTTCAGTCCTCGTGTTAAAGTTGCATACAGATAAACCATCCCAAAAAAGGAAGGGGCACTTTGCGCCTCCCTCGATTTCCATACAACAAGCAATTTGACGTGGTGCAATACTCATAATGACGCTGCAATTCAGCTTTACGAACAATTACGTCTTAAATATGAATAAAATGCATTTGTTCATCATACAAAATGTTCATTTGTTCATTATTCAAGACAATATAAAAGACTTGAAAAAGTAAGGGGAAAAAAAAAATTCAGCCCAGATGGGACTTGAACCCACAATTCCCCAGTTTGGGAATCTGATGCTTTATCCATTAGACCATTGGGCTAGCACGTTAGATTTGTGTAATAATATTTTTATATATTTATATATAGTGTTGCGGTTTTGACTTTTGTTTAATAAAGGTTAAATTTTCCCCTCATAGTTAGTCACACAAACAACATGTAGCCTCGCGATAGTGCAGTTATCTCTTAGTATTTGTGAGCATAGTCCTTTTCCTGTGTTAGTTTTGCGTTGAGTAGAATAATGAGAGTAGGTCCTTCTCATACTTCCATTGCCTTATCCCGCCTCCATTGCCTTATGCCTCTTATGCCTCTTTGTGCTGCCTTTGGCTTTTTGGCGCGAATTAACACGAGGCAGGCCTAGCAGGTCGGGTCGGGACCGAATGAGGGCGGCGAAGAAGCTGACGGTAAGCGCAAGCCGCCAATCAGGGCTCACAGGTAGTGGCTGCAGCATTGCGTCACAGGGCGTGGCGATATAACCGTTGCGCAAAGCCACCAGGAGCAGTTGAGTGAGGACTGACGAGAAGAGAAGAGGAGTTGAAGGAGCGCGGTCAGCATTGGAGTTTGAGAGATACGAGATCGGAGAAAGGCGCGCATGAACCAAGATACGCGCTCATATTAAAGTGACGCTCGGTTGAGTTTGAAGCCGAGCCGCTATAGTGCATTGGGTTATGCGAGTGATAGCGCGCTGGTTGCTAAACGCGCTGTGGAACCGCCAGCCGCGCCGAGAGACACGTACATTCCTTCCCGCCTTCCTGCCTCATCATCTGCCTTTTGTTCGGGAGACGCGCTACGAGGATCTTTCCACCGCCTGCTCGCCATCATCGCGGGACGTGCTGTGACCGAGGAGAGCCGGCCGGGGCCGTTCCTGGCCGACCAAGTCGGCACGTTTGGCCTAAACATCATCCTGCCTGCAATTTCCCTGTGTGAGTGTGAACGGGCCCGTGTCTGGGATTTTATAATAAAACTGCTTAAGTTCTGCTCTGTGTCTGCTTTCTACCAACTTGTACATAAGTGTAAATAATAATTAAACCTGTGTTCTTCCTTTGATTCTACCGCTTTTGTGATTTCCATCATTGACTAAGCGTGGTACGAATGAAACCGCTCTAATCGGGGTCCAATATCAACAGTGACTGCATGGATCACGTGGTACGCAATCTGCTCGGTGTTCTCAAATTACACGTGGCTCGTGCGAGGCTTGGTTCCCCGCTTCCGTGGCGGCGCAGGTATTTAGGTACGAGCGAGACTTGGTCCCGAAACCCTACCTTGCGTTTGCCCGGAAGAGGCGTTTCAAGTCTCTCGGTTACGCCAGGCCCAGAAAGAACAAGGGGCTTAATCCCCCCTTGGTAAGGGTAAGAAGGGCGGCGGAGAACCGCAACAATATATATATACTAGTGGGGTCACCCGTGGGAATCCCACCGGCATGGACGTTTGTGACATTTGGACATCTTGATTTCGATGCTGCACATTATATTTTACAAAATGGTTACTGGCAATTCATCAGATCCAGAAATGCTGTAATGAACACAATTTATTTATTTCACATAATATGTGACCCCTCACTCCTCTCCACCTGACACTCTCCTCTCTCCACCCTCACGCCTCTCCAATCCCACTCCTCCTCACACTCTCCTCCAATACCTCCTCACACTCCCCTCCAATACCTCCTCACACTCCCCTCCAATACTCCCTCACACTCCTCTCCAATCTCTCACACTCCTCTCCAATCCCCCACACTCCTTTCCAATCCCTCACACTCCTCTCCAATCCTTCACACTCCTCTCCAATCACTCCTCACACTCCTCTCCAATCGCTCCTCACACTCCCCTCCAATCGCTCCTCACACTCCCCTCCAATCGCTCCTCACTCTCCTCTCCAATCACTCCTCACTCTCCGCTCCAATCGGCCCACTCTCCAACCCCTCGCTCCTCACTCTCCAACCCCTCGCTCCTCACTCTCCAACCCCTCGCTCCTCACTCTCCAACCCCTCACTCCTCACTCTCCAACCCCTCACTCCTCACTCTCCAACCCCAAGCTCCTCTCCAATTTCTCACTCCTTTCCAACCCCTAGCCCCCCACTCTCTAACCCCTAGCTCCTCACTCCACAACCCCTAGCTCCTCACTCTCCAACCCCGAGCTCCTCACTCTCCAACCCCAAGGTCCTCACTCTCCAACCCCTAACTCCTCTCCAACCCCTCGCCCCTCTCCAACTCCTCGCTCCTCTCCAACCCTCCTCATCGTTGTTGCAGCAGCATCCTGTGCGGTTCTCCCGTCTCGTTCTTTTTCTTGCTGCATCCTGTTCAAGTCTGCATTGAGGACTGAGGTTCGTCGACAGACTCGTTCACCCGTCTCATTCGTTTTCTTGCTGCATCCAGTTAAAGTCTGCGTTCTTCATCGACCGTCTCATTCATTTTGGAAATGGAAGTTTCCACGCAACGCATGAATTGTCACGATCCTCAAGAGGAAGTGTCTCGTAATCATCAAATGACAAATGGCAAGTAAATTACATTGTGAAAATTAAAGATTTCAAATAAACCTATTTAAAGTGTATGCGCACATAACTAATAAAAAAAAAACGAAGAAATATCTCTCGGTAATTTCCTGAAACATATTTTACTTCCGGATAATAATGTTGAATGAAATAAGAACGAAGAAATATATGTCGTTTTTGTGACGACTGTCATCAAAAGTAAAAGTAATATATCTTAACGGAAAAGAAAAAGCGAATTTTTAATATAGGTCGACATCTATACCCGACTTATTTTAGGCGGTGTATTTTCATGTATCATCGTAGCACGATTTTTAAAAATATATCTCTGCATTTTCCCGTGTGTGCATGAATGTTCTCAATTATTTCTGACACCGCCTAAAATAAGTCGGGTATAAATGTCGACCACGATGGTCTAAAACCATCGATAAAAAATTAAATCAGATGGTGAATTCGAGATAAAATCGTGAGGGTGACTCAATGAATGGGCTTTGTTTTACAGGCCTTTGAGAATTCATTTCGTTCTATAAACGGAAATTTCATGGGATTCTCTTCCCGTTTTTTTTCAACCGAGTCTAAAACTATGTTAGCGACTGTTAAAAATGAAATGATATATCGAATTTGAGTTGGAATAAACCTGTGTGAGAGAGAAAGACAGCACGGGCCTAACTAAACAGGCCTCAAAGCTATTTGAGGTAATAAAATGGTGGATTGTAGCGGTTACCGCTGGATGCACACAATCGCCTTGCACCGGCCAGAACACGGCCAGACGCGCCTCTCCCGGGCATGCCCGGACTCACTGTTCCCGGGCACGCCCGAACCTCCCGGGCACGCCCGGTCTCGTCTTTCCCGGGCTCGCCCAGAGCGTCCGGGCATGCCCGCTATCACCTTTCCAGGGCTCGCCCAGAGCGTCCGGGCATGCCCGCTATCGCCTTTCCAGGGCTCGCCCAGAGCGTCCGGGCATGCCCGCTATCGCCTTTCCAGGGCTCGCCCAGAGCGTCCGGGCATGCCCGCTCTCGCCTTTCCAGTGCTCGTCCAGAGCGCCCGGGCACGCCCAGCCTCGACTTGCCAGGCCGCAGCCAAACACGCCTGGGCAGGTCCAGACTCGCCTTTCCAAGGCTCGCCCTTGACACCCGGGCATGCCCGGTATAGCTTTTGCCGGGCAAACTTCCCGACATAAATGTGTATATATATTGCTGCCCGATAAACGGGCTTTTGTCAGAATACCTGAGCTGTTTTGTTTCAATGAAGCAACTCGGACGAATTCCGTCTTTGGTCGCGTCAATTCTTTCGACTCACGTTGGAGCGCAGCTCCTTCACTGGTGACCTACCGACATGGACATGGCAGTGACTCTTAAACTGCCTACCTTCTGGGAGGCTCACGCGGCTGTTTGGTTCGCCCAGGCAGACTCCCAGTTCGCCCTGCGAGGCATCACCGCGGACGACACCCGCTTCTACCACGTCGTGGCAGCGCGCGGTTCCGCCACCGCGGCCCGCGCCCTGAGCCTCCTCGAGCACCCGCCGGCTGCCGACAAGTATGACGCGCTGAAGACGCTCCTCCTCGACGCTTTCGCCCTCTCACCGGCGGCACGCGCACGGCGCCTGCTCGACCTGCCCGAGCTCGGCGACACGCGCCCGTCCGAGCGCATGGACTATATGCTCTCGTTGATCGGTGAGCACTCTCCGGATTTTCTGTTCCGCGAGTTGTTCCTTCGCCAACTGCCTCACCTGGTACGCCTCGCCCTGGCTGGCACGTCGATCACCGATCCCCGCGCCCTCGCCAGGGAAGCCGATAACATCTCATCGGCGGGCCAACACATCGGCGCGGCTACCTGGAGCCTGCCGCCGTCCGAGGCGACGCCCACGACGCCCGAGCGCCCTGCGCGGTTGGAGGCCGAACTGCCGGTGAAACTGTCGGCCGCCACGCCGCACCGACCACTTCCGACACGACGGCCGGGGCCTCCACCTGACCAGGCGTGGTGTTATTACCACGCCAGGTTCGGACACAAGGCTCGGACGTGCCGACCCCCGTGCACTTTCGGCAAGTCGGGAAACGGCCGGGCCGGCGTTCATTCCCAGCCATGAGCGCCGGCCACTCGGGCAACTTGCTTTTTATTCGGGACAAAGCGTCCGGGCGGCGTTTCCTTTGTGACACCGGCGCCCAACTGAGCGTCATACCCGCCTCCGAGCAGGACAGGCGGGACGCCGTTTGCAGCCCCTCTTTGGTCGCTGCTAATGGCTCGGCCATACGCACTTTCGGCCCGCGCAACGTCACCCTCTGCTTCGGCAGCCAGCGCTTTCAGTGGACCTTTGTGACCGCCTGCGTCCCCATGGCTTTGCTGGGCGCCGACTTCCTCTGCGCGCACGGGCTGCTGGTCGACGTCAAACGTCGTCGCCTTGTCAACGCCGAGACCTTCAGCTCCCTGGCGTGCACGATGAGCAGCTCCGCGCCGACCGAACTGGCGTGCGCCCTCCCGACGGCGAACGAGTTCGCTCGCCTGCTCACGGAATTCCCGGCCCTCACACGGCCGACGTTTTCGGCCGTCGCAGTGCGGCATGGGATCGAGCACCACATACCCACTACGGGCCCGCCGGTCTATGCCAGGGCCCGCCGCCTCGACCCGGCCAAGCTCGCCGTGGCAAAGGCCGAGTTCGACGCGTTGGAGCACCTCGGCATCGTGCGGCGCTCCAATAGCGCGTGGGCCTCACCACTGCACATCGTGCCAAAGCCGGGGGGCGGATGGCGCCCGTGTGGCGACTACCGCCGCCTCAACGACGCTACCACCCCCGACAGGTACCCGATCCCGCACATCCAGGACTTTTCCGCCCGTTTGGCGGGACGGGTCATATTTTCCAAAATTGACCTGATACGGGGATACCACCAGGTACCTGTCCGGGCGGCCGACGTCCCGAAGACGGCCGTCATCACGCCGTTCGGCCTGTTCGAATTTTTGAGGATGCCGTTTGGCCTCAAGAATGCGGCCCAGGCGTTCCAGCGCTTAATGGACGGCGTGCTGCGCGACCTGCCATTTCTTTTCGTCTATCTGGACGACATCCTCGTCGCCAACATGTCCCGCGCCGAGCACCTCCTCCACCTCCGAACACTGTTCGGTCACCTCAGCGAGCACGGCTTAATTGTCAACCCGGCCAAATGCCACTTCGGCACGACGACCGTTGACTTTTTGGGCCACCGCATCACCAAGACCGGGGCCGTGCCGCTGCCGACCAAGGTCGAGGCCATCACCACGTTCCCGTGTCCCCGTTCCATCAAGGCCCTACAAGAGATCCTCGGCATGGTGAATTTTTATCACCGATTCGTGCTCCGCGCTGCTCAGCTCATGCGGCACCTTTACGAGGCCCTCCGGGGCAAGCCGGCCAAGCATGACATCGTTTGTTCCACGGCCATGGACGCGGCCTTCGCGAGCGCAAAACGGGCCCTCGCCGACGCAACGCTGCTGGCTCACCCGGTGCTCAACGCGCCCATCGCCCTCACTACGGACGCCTCCAACTACGCGGTGGGCGCCGTCCATGAACAATGGGTGGACGGGGTTTGGCAGCCACTCGCTTTTTTCAGCCGGCAGCTCCGGCCGAACGAGTTAAAATACAGCACGTTCGACCGCGAGCTGCTCGGTCTATTCCTGGCCGTTCGCCATTTCCGACACCTCCTGGAGGGCCGCCCGTTCACGGCTTTCGTCGACCACAAGCCGTTGGTCTACGCAATGGCCAAAGTCATGGAGCCGTGGTCGGCCCGCCAGCAGCGCCACCTCTCCGCCGTGTCGGAATTCACCACGGACATCCGGCACGTCGCCGGCAAAGACAACGCTGTGGCCGACTGTCTTTCTCGGGCCAGCGCGAACGCGGTCCACCTCGGCGTGGACTTCGCGCTCATGGCGGCCGACCAGACCACCGACACCTCGGTGCAGGCCCTCCAGGCGGTGGTCACGGGCCTCCGCCTGGCCGACATCCCCTTCGCGGGCACCGTCCTGCTCTGCGACGTCTCCCAGGGCCAGCCTCGCCCCATCGTGCCCGTTTCCTGGCAGCGCCGCATCTTCGCCTCCATCCACGGCCTTTCTCACCCGGGCCGGAAAGCTTCTCAGAAGCTGGTGTCGGCGCGTTTCGTCTGGCACGGCCTTCGACGGAACGTCCGCGACTGGGCCAACGCCTGCACGGCCTGCCAGCGGGCCAAGGTCCACCGCCACACCCAGGCCCCGCTGGTACCTTTCACCGTGCCTGCACGGCGTTTCGACCACGTCCACGTGGACCTGGTGGGTCCCCTGCCCCCATCGCGGGGGTTCACCCACCTGCTCACCATGGTGGACAGGACCACCAGGTGGCCGGAGGCCGTGCCCCTCACCTCCACCACCACCGCTGACGTGGCGCAGGCGTTCATCGCCACCTGGGTCGCGCGCTTCGGCGCACCGGCGGACATCTCGTCCGACCGCGGCCCACAGTTCACGTCCGAACTTTGGGGCGCGGTCGCCCGCTCGTTGGGGGTCACGCTGCACCGCACCACGGCCTACCACCCCCAAGCCAACGGGTTGTGCGAGCGGTTTCACCGCTCCATGAAGGCCGCACTCATGGCCGGCCTTCAGGACGACGGTTGGACCGACCGGCTGCCGTGGGTCCTTTTGGGCCTCCGCACGGCCCCCAAGGAGGACCTCCGGGCGTCCGCCGCCGAGCTCGTCTACGGCCAGCCGCTCCGCGTCCCGGGCGAGTTCATGCCCGACGCTACCAGTCCCTGGTCCGCCGCACACCAGCGCTCGGACCTCCAGGAGGCCGCCCGCCGATTTGCCCCCGTGCCAACGTCCCGCCACGGTGGCCCCCAGTCCTACGTCCCCCCGGCGCTTCGCACAGCGGAGTACGTCTTTGTGCGTCATGACGCGCACCGGGGGCCACTCCGGCCGCCGTACGACGGGCCCTTCCGGGTCCTGCGACGGGGCGACAAGTCCTTTGTCGTCGACGTTGGCGGCCGGTCGGACCGGATCTCTGTGGACCGCCTCAAACCGGCGCACATGGACGTCGACCGACCACCACGGTTGGCCCTTCCTCCGCGGCGAGGCCGCCCCCCGTCCACAGTTCCCCCCGCTCGACCACCCACCACCACGTCGGACCCCTCCCCACGACCCTCCAGGGGTCGCTTCGGCCGGGTCATCCGGACCCCCCTTAAATTGACCCTGCCGGTGCAGGTCGATTCTGGAGGGGCGTGTGTAGCGGTTACCGCTGGATGCACACGATCGCCTTGCACCGGCCAGAACACGGCCAGACGCGCCTCTCCCGGGCATGCCCGGACTCACTGTTCCCGGGCACGCCCGAACCTCCCGGGCACGCCCGGTCTCGTCTTTCCCGGGCATGCCCGCTCTCGCCTTTCCAGGGCTCACCCAGAGCGTCCGGGCATGCCCGCTATCGCCTTTCCAGGGCTCGCCCAGAGCGTCCGGGCATGCCCGCTATCGCCTTTCCAGGGCTCGCCCAGAGCGTCCGGGCATGCCCGCTCTCGCCTTTCCAGTGCTCGTCCAGAGCGCCCGGGCACGCCCAGCCTCGACTTGCCAGGCCGCAGCCAAACACGCCCGGGCAGGTCCACACTCGCCTTTCCAAGGCTCGCCCTTGACACCCGGGCATGCCCGGTATAGCTTTTGCCGGGCAAACTTCCCGACATAAATGTGTATATATATTGCTGCCCGATAAACGGGCTTGTGAGAATACCTGAGCTGTTTTGTTTCAATAAAGCAACTCGGACGAATTCCGTCTTTGGTCGCGTCAATTCTTTCGACTCGCGTTGGAGCGCAGTTCCTTCAGGATATTTGTTTACATGAAGCCTCTCCAAGAATGCGTGGAGCTACTCTGTAAACGGAGTAAGCCACACCCCCGGACAGACAGAATAACCGTAGCCTATTATAATATATTGTAGCGGCTGCCGCTGGGGTTACACAATCGCCTTGCACCTATCAAGGACGCGGAGCGATCACCAGGCCGGGCTCGTCCAGGACGCCCGGGCAGGCCCGCGCTCGACTTGCCAGGCCTCGGTCGGGACGCCCGGGCAGGCTCGCCCTCGGCTTGCCAGGCCGCAGCCGGCCCGCGGGGCCACGCCCCCTGGCGCCAGGCCTGGGCAAACCCCCTGGCGGAATAGATATATATTGCCGACCGTAAAACGTTTTTCCCAGAGTGCCTGAGTGTTTGATTCTAATAAAGCAGCTCAGATGAATTCAAGCTTTTTGTCGCGTCCATTCTTTCGATCGACGTGGGAGCCACAGCTCCTTCATTGGTGACCTACCGACATGGACACGGCAGTCGCCCTTAAACTGCCTACCTTCTGGGAGGCTCACGCGGCGGTTTGGTTCGCACAAGCGGAGTCCCTGTTCGCCCTGCGGGGCATCACGGCGGACGACACCCGCTTCCACCACGTGGTCGCTGCGCTCGGTTCAGCCACCGCAGCCCGCGCCCTGAGCCTCCTCGAGAGCCCGCCAGCCGCGGACAAATACGGCGCGATTAAGAAGCTTCTCCTCGACGCTTTCGCCCTCCCAGCGGCGGAACGCGCACGGCGCCTGCTCGATTTGCCGGAGCTTGGCGACACGCGCCCTTCCGAGCGAATGGACTACATGCTTTCGCTGCTCGGCGAGCACTCTCCGGCATTCCTGTTCCGGGAGCTGTTCCTCCGTCAGCTGCCTAACCCGGTACGCCTCGCCCTGGCAAGCACGACGATCACAGATCCCCGGGCCCTTGCCAGAGAAGCCGACAAAATCTCCGCCGCGGGACAGCGCATCGCAGCGGCGACATGGGACCCGCCGCCGCCTGATGCACCATCCATGGCGCCCGAGCACCCGGCGCGTTCGACGGCCGAACTGCCGACGCAATTGGCGGCCGCTGTACCGAGCCGACCACGTTCAGCACGACGTCCGAAGCCTCCACCCGACCAAGCGTGGTGTTCCTATCATGCCAGGTTCGGACAGAAGGCCCGGACATGCCGACCCCCGTGCACCTTCGGCGGGTCGGGAAACGGCCAGGCCGGCGTTCATTACCTGCCATGAGCGCCGGCCACAGTCACACGGGCAACTTACTGTTCATCACGGATAAAGCGTCCGGACGGCGCTTCCTGTGCGACACCGGCGCCCAAGTGAGCGTCATGCCCGCCTCTGACCAGGACAGGCAATCCGCGGTTTGCGGCCCCTCCTTGGTTGCGGCCAACGGATCGACTATCCGCACCTTCGGCCCGCGCAACGTCACCCTCTGCTTCGGCGGCCAACGCTTCGCTTGGACGTTTGTAACCGCCAACGTGCCCATGGCTCTGCTCGGCGCCGACTTCCTCTGCGCACACGGACTGCTGGTGGACGTCCAACGGCGTCGTTTAATCAACGCTGAAACCTTCAGCTCCCTGGTATGCACATTGAGCAGCTCCGCGCCGACCGAGCTGGCATGCACCGTCCCGGCGGCGAACGAGTTTGCTCGCCTGCTCGCGGAGTTCCCGGCCCTCACGCGGCCGACGTTTTCGGCCGTCGCAGTACGGCATGGGATCGAGCACCACATACCAACCACGGGCCCGCCGGTCTACGCCAGGGCCCGCCGCCTCGACCCAGCCAAGCTTGCCGTTGCGAAGGCCGAATTCGACGCGTTGGAGCACCTCGGCATCGTGCGGCGCTCCGATAGCGCGTGGGCCTCGCCACTGCACATCGTGCCAAAGCCGGGGGGTGGATGGCGCCCGTGTGGCGACTACCGCCGTCTTAATGACGCTACAACACCCGACAGGTACCCGATCCCGCATATCCAAGACTTCTCCGCCCGTCTGGCGGGACGGGTCATTTTTTCAAAAATTGATCTCATACGGGGATATCACCAGGTACCTGTCAGGGCGGCCGACGTCCCTAAAACGGCAGTCATCACGCCGTTCGGCTTATTCGAGTTCTTGCGGATGCCGTTTGGTCTCAAGAACGCGGCTCAGGCGTTCCAGCGCTTGATGGACGGCGTGCTGCGTGACCTGCCGTTCCTTTTCGTTTACCTGGACGACATCCTCGTCGCCAGCACGTCCCGGGCCGAGCACCTCCTCCACCTCCGAACACTGTTCGGGCGCCTCAGCGAGCACGGCCTCATCGTCAACCCGGCCAAATGCCACTTCGGCACGACGGCCGTTGATTTTTTGGGCCACCACATCACCAAGAACGGGGCTGTGCCGCTGCCAACCAAGGTCGAGGCCATCACCACTTTCCCGCGTCCCCGCACCATAAAGGCCCTGCAGGAATTCCTGGGAATGGTGAATTTTTATCACCGCTTCGTGCCCCGCGCTGCTCAACTCATGCGGCCCCTCTACGAAGCCCTCCGGGGCAAGCCGGCCAAGCACGACATCGCCTGGTCCGCAGCAATGGATGCGGCCTTCCAAAGCTCAAAGCGGGCCCTCGCCGACGCAACACTGCTCGCTCACCCGGTGCTCAACGCTCCCATCGCCCTCACCACGGATGCCTCCGACTACGCGGTGGGCGCCGTACATGAGCAATGGGTGAACGGGGTTTGGCAGCCACTCGCTTTTTTCAGCCGGCAGCTCCGGCCGAACGAGCTCAAATACAGCACGTTTGACCGGGAGCTCCTCGGTCTACACCTGGCCGTCCGCCATTTCCGCCACCTCCTGGAGGGCCGACCTTTCACGGCGTTCGTCGACCACAAGCCGTTGGTTTACGCCATGGCCAAGGTCACGGAGCCATGGTCGGCCCGCCAACAGCGCCACCTCTCCGCCGTGTCGGAGTTTACCACGGACATCCGGCACGTCGCCGGCAAAAACAACGCCATGGCCGACTGTCTTTCCCGGGCCAGCGCGAACGCGGTCCACCTGGGCGTGGATTTTGCGCTCATGGTGGCGGACCAAACCACCGACACCACGGTGCAAGCCCTCCGGGCGGCGGACACGGGCCTCCGCCTGGCCGACATCCCCTGCGCGGACACTGTCCTGCTCTGCGACGTCTCCCAAGGCCGGCCTCGCCCCATCGTGCCCGTCACCTGGCAACGCCGCATCTTCGCCTCCCTCCACGGCCTTTCCCACCCGGGCCGGAAAGCTTCCCAGAAGCTGGTGTCGGCGCGTTTCGTCTGGCACGGCCTTCGTCGGGACGTCCGCGATTGGACCAGCGCCTGCACCGCCTGCCAACGGGCCAAGGTCCACCGACACACCCAGGCCCCGCTGGCACCTTTCACCGTGCCCGAACGACGTTTCGACCACGTCAACGTGGATCTGGTGGGCCCCCTTCCCCCATCACGAGGGTTCACACACCTGCTCACCATGGTGGACAGGACCACCAGGTGGCCGGAGGCCGTTCCCCTCGTCTCCACCACCACCGCCGACGTGGCGCAGGCCTTCATCGCCACCTGGGTCGCCCGCTTCGGCGCACCGGCGGACATCTCGTCAGACCGCGGACCACAGTTCACCTCCGAGCTGTGGGGCGCGGTCGCCCGCAACCTGGGGGTCAAGCTCCACCGTACTACGGCCTACCACCCCCAAGCAAACGGGTTGTGCGAGCGATTCCACCGCTCCATGAAGGCCGCGCTCATGGCCGGCCTTCAAGACGGCGGTTGGGCCGACCGGCTGCCGTGGGTCCTTTTGGGCCTTCGCACGGCCCCCAAGGAGGACCTCCAGGCATCCACCGCTGAGCTGGTCTATGGCCAGGTGCTACGCGTCCCGGGCGAATTCGTGCCCGACGCTACCAGCCCCTGGTCCGCAGCTCGCCAGCGCTCGGACCTCCAGGAGGCCGCCCGACGGTTTGCCCCCGTGCCGACATCCCACCACGGTGACCCCCAGTCCTACGTCCCCCCAGCACTCCGCACCGCGGAGTATGTTTTTGTGCGTCACGACGCACATCGGCGGCCACTCCAGCCGCCGTACGACGGGCCCTTCCGGGTGCTGCGACGGGACGACAAGTCGTTCGTCATCGACATCGGCGGCAGGTCGGACCGGATTGCAGTGGACCGCCTCAAGCCGGCGCACGTGGACGTCGACCACCCACCACGGGTGGCCCTCCCGCCGCGGCGAGGCCGCCCCCCGTCCACGGTGCCCCCCACTCGACCGCCCACCACCTCACCGGACCCCCTCCCACGACCCACCAGGGGTCGCTTCGGCCGGGTCATCAGGACCCCCCTCAAGTTGACCCTGCCGGTGCAAGTCGATTCTGGGGGGACGTGTGTAGCGGCTGCCGCTGGGGTTACACAATCGCCTTGCACCTATCAAGGACGCGGAGCGATCACCAGGCCGGGCTCGTCCAGGACGCCCGGGCAGGCCCGCGCTCGACTTGCCAGGCCTCGGTCGGGACGCCCGGGCAGGCTCGCCCTCGGCTTGCCAGGCCGCAGCCGGCCCGCGGGGCCACGCCCCCTGGCGCCAGGCCTGGGCAAACCCCCTGGCGGAATAGATATATATTGCCGACCGTAAAACGTTTTTCCCAGAGTGCCTGAGTGTTTGATTCTAATAAAGCAGCTCAGATGAATTCAAGCTTTTTGTCGCGTCCATTCTTTCGATCGACGTGGGAGCCACAGCTCCTTCAATATAATATAATATATATATATTTTTATATATATATATATATATATATATATATTTATTTATATATATTTAATTTTAATGCAAAAAATATATCACTGAGGTGCAATTTGTTTTTAAAGCCATTAACTAAACATATTGGCCGATGTATATTCCAAGTTTGAGCTACTATGTCGTCAAAATAATATATAGCAGAATATAAAAAAAGTTATGGATGAGTTATGAATAAACTTGGTGGATGAGTTCGTTCGGTGACAAGAACAACCCGATTAGATTTTGGTTCAGGTCCGAATTCAGATCCGGTTTATTATTGGGGTACAAAACATAAACTCTTCACCTGGTGGAGGTATGCGCTCTCCCAAATGTCGTTCTACTTCGTCATATGCTACACACAAGGAATACAACACACAAGATGCATTTTCGGGGAATAAAGTACATTGCATGACATGGAACAACGCGCAAGACACAGTTTTCCTTCTCCACCTATTATCCTTGGGAAGTGAGCAAGGTGAGTCGTTGCTTGATCCTTGTATTTATTGTGCTTAAAGAAGTAGGTGCTCTTCCTCCACGGTGTGAAAATGAATGATGAATGAATGATAAATGAATGAATAAAACATTGAAACCCATGGCACCTAATTACAATGATTAATTGATGCATTTGTTGTGTTCTGACTCTGGTCGTTTTATAATAAATATGACAATCCAGGGGTCATATTCAGGAACTCCACGGGTAATGTTCAGGAACTCCAGGGGTCATGTTCAGGAACTCCAGGGGTCATGTTCAGGAACTCCAGGGATCATGTTCAGGAACTCCAGGGGCATGTTCAGGAACTCCAGGGCTCATGTTCAGGAACTCCAGGGGTCTTGTTCAGGAACGCCATGGGTCATGTTCAGGAACTCCAGGGGTCATGTTCAGCAACTCCATGGGTCATGTTCAGGAACTCCAGGGGTCATATTCAGGAACTCCAGGGGTCATATTCAGGAACTCCAGGGGTCATGTTCAGGAACTCCAGGGGTCATGTTCAGGAACTCCAGGGGTCATATTCAGGAACTCCAGGGGTCATGTTCAGGAACTCCAGGGGTCATGTTCAGGAACTCCAGGGGTCATATTCAGGAACTCCAGGGGTCATGTTCAGGAACTCCAGGGGTCATGTTCAGGAACTCTAGGGGTCTTGTTCAGGAACGCCAGGGGTCATGTTCAGGAACTCCACGGGTCATGTTCAGGAACTCCAGGGATCATGTTCAGGAACTCCATGGGTCATGTTCAGGAACTCCAGGGGTCATGTTCAGGAACTCCAGGGGTCATGTTCAGGAACTCCAGGGGTCATGTTCAGGAACTCCAGGGGTCATGTTCAGGAACTCCAGGGGTCATGTTCAGGAACTCCAGGGGCCATGGCTGTCTCTTGAGAGTAAAAGTACCTCCAAGTATTTTACCTCCTTGGAGGTACATTTATTTCCTGTGACAGTGCCTATGTTGACCTACGTACAACGAACGTCATGAGTACTGTGAGATTATGCCAAGGTGCAATGTATAATTATTTACTGTGTTTGTTGTTGTACACAACTTTGTAACAACTCGCTTTGTGGACTTTGAATGAGTTTAAGACCCTTGTTTTACAGGCCCCAGTGGAATGGCTCTTGCACTAGGCCTCGGCCTTGGTATTGCTGTGGTGGCTCTGACCGTGGTTGGCCTGTCGTGGCTCGCTTGTCGTCGGTTAGTCATTCGTTTGGTGTTTTTCATTTCTTCTTTATTCATTCATACATTTCATGATACGTTTTGTAATGATTTATATCTTTGTTATTCCTAATTCCTGTGGAACTCATTAGGAGGCCTTCCTCCATGGTACAGTCCCATAGGAGTGCTAAAACCACCATTTAAAAAAATTCCCATTTCCGAGCTCTATATTTGAGGAATTTCGGAATGAAATTTCAGTAATGGGAATAAAAGGTATGCGGGGTTCACATAATTTTTTTAACCTTGACATAATTTTTAAGGTCATGACACAATTATAGACAATTAAGGTTGTGACAGCATTTTTCACCATAACTCGACTACGGTTTGTCCGATCGGTACAAAATTGCCCTTACTAGATAGCCTAGAGCAAGGTGCATTCACACTTGATTTACACACCCATCCAGGTAAAAAGGTCAAGGTCAAATGGCAGTCTGAAAAAAACATAACACCTATTTTGTCATCGCTCAATTTTTCCAAAGCGGAATCTCAAAGACCACTTGGCCTTCAAAGATGTTCTTATATCATACTAGTGTACCTGCACTGATTTTGTGCACCTGATATTTGTTTGGTGTCCTTGACCTACTTTTTTCGGATTGTGGCCTAATTATCAAAAAACACCTTTTTAATCATAACTTAAATAATTTTCCTCCAATTTTCATGACGTTCAGTTTTATAGATAGATTGTGGATGTGGACACATTTCATTCATTTACACTCTATCCCTATATGTTGAAGGTCAAGGTCATATGGTGGTCTGAAAAAACCCAATATGGCGGCATTGGATCACAGGCCTACCCTTGGCAATAGCTTTGTGATCGCAGATATCTTGTAATTTAACTGCTGATCCTTTCCAAGCTTTCACGAGTTTATTCATTCCATTCTGATAAGGATTTGATAACAAAATGTGAACAACATAAAAGTCAAGATCACCAAAGGCGGTGCAAGCTCCAGCACTATGGTAGTTTTGGGAAACGGAGGCCTCGTGTGGTTACAGCCACAGGTACCCTCGATTTCAGGCCAAGTGTACCCGACGTGAATTTGTCCCCTTTCAGAAGGCCGGGAGAGTGGGGAAGTGTTGTCCCACTGAAGGTCTCGCTGAGGCTTAAACGTCAGACTAGGCCTCTGTTTTTCCTCACTGTAGAGCTCAAGTCGGTGCCGCTTCTATCGTGGTAGCTGCTTATCCTGTTCATCACATTTTGCATTTACGGACCTTTTAGTCTCGATTTTCATCCTCTGGTTTCAAACGGTGTTTACTGGAATCAGGATTTTGCTTAAACCTATTCATTGACATCCTTATTAAAGCTTGCAGCAGCTAGTCGGTTTGTGGGCCGCAAATCCAGCATGACGGGCAGCTTTGTGGATGATAACTCAACGATTAACAAAGCTTTGTGGAAGATAAGTTTGAGAATTATTGATAACTAGCCGAAACCCGTGGAACATCCACGGAAGGGAGGATGTGGTGTATGGATAGAGTGTACCATTATGGATGGCATAGGGGAGCGCTCATGGGATCTTCTTCTTCCGTTAAGCTCCAATTTTTTCTCTTTAAGTTAAGTCCAATCAGTCCTCTCTGCTCGAAGTGCTCAGGCCATGCCTTCCCGCTCTCATACTTTTATTGCCGTTCGGTGTAGAAAGGGATTGACATATCGTTCGTCTGTTTCAGCTCGTTATCTTTAAGCTTCCTTACGTCTCGCCACCTGCTACACCTCTCTGAGTTATGAGGATTTATGCAACGCACCCCGAGTATCGCAACGTCACTCCATTTAACTTTATTAAAATGACGATAAAGACGTTTCCTTATATATCCTAATTTAAAATGTTCAAGGGAATAAAAAGACCATTTGGTTCACACCACCCATGTTCACACCACTCGACTGTCCAATCAGCGGACGGCTCGCTTCGCCTTCGCCCAGCAGACGCCAATACGATGGCGTCGTAAGATGGAGTCGTATCGGCAGTTAATCGGATGCTTTTGGGCCCCAACGTCGGCTAATTCAGATTTTCGAGTATGTCTGTACGTGATAAACAAAGAGCGCGGTTCGTAGATCGTAAATGCATTACAAATGTGCCGTGGGCATCGGGTCGCTGGGTGCGGCTTAAAAGGGATAACAAAGTCGAGTCCTTACGGTATTATTATATAGATTATTGGCCGCTCTCCTTAAGATATATACAGTGCACTGCTTGACGGTGAATACACTATACTTACTGTATACTGTATCATGAAGTGCAACCATCTCTAATTCATAATTGTGATGTCCTCCTAATCTAATGGGATGTTGCTCCATAATCGTGACGTCCTCTCACTATACTTACTGTATACTGTATCATGAAGTTCAACCATCTCCAATTCATAATCGTGATGTCCTCCTAATGGGATGTTGCTCCATAATCGTCATGTCCTCTCACTATACTTACTGTATACTGTATCATGAAGTGCAACCATCTCTAATTCATAATCGTGATGTCCTCCTAATGGGATGTTGCTCCATAATCGTGATGTCCTCCTAATGGGATGTTGCTCCATAATCGTGATGTCCTCCTAATGGGATGTTGCTCCATAATCGTGAAATGGGATGTTACTCCATAATCGTGATGTCCTCCTAATGGGATGTTGCTCCATAATCGTGATGTCCTCTCACTATACTTACTGTATACTGTATCATGAAGTTCAACCATCTCCAATTCATAATCGTGATGTCCTCCTAATGGGATGTTGCTCCATAATCGTGATGTCCTCCGAATGGGATGTTGCTCCATAATCGTGATGTCCTCCTAATGGGATGTTGCTCCATAATCGTGATGTCCTCCTAATGGGATGTTGCTCAATAATCGTGATGTCCTCCTAATGGGATGTTGCTCCATAATCGTGATGTTCTCCTAATGGGATGTTGCTCCATAATCGTGATGTCCTCCTAATGGGATGTTGCTCCATAATCATGATGTCCTCCTAATGGGATGTTGCTCCATAATCGTGATGTCCTCCTAATGGGATGTTGCTCCATAATCGTGATGTCCTTCTAATGGGATGTTGCTCCATAATCATGATGTCCTCCTAATGGGATGTTGCTCCATAATCGTGATGTCCTCCTAATGGGATGTTGCTCCATAATCGTGATGTCCTCCTAATGGGATGTTGCTCCATAATCGTGAAATGGGATGTTGCTCCACAATCGTGATGTCCTCCTAATGGGATGTTGCTCCATAATCGTGATGTCCTCCTCATGGGATGTTGCTCCATAATCGTGATGTCCTCTCACTATACTTACTGTATACTGTATCGTGAAGTGCAACCATCTCTAATTCATAATCGTGATGTTCTCCCCCCAGCAAATCACAGACGACGGGAACAGCATCCGTTGAAAGTTCAACCAATCACAACAAAGCTCCACCCAACGCAGCTCCGCCCAGCTCTGAATCCAATCCCTCAAGTGGAGGAGCACCGTGGGTTCATCAGTTATTTGTGATCATAAGTCCATCATGTTATAACATCATGAGTTAATTAAGTCCTCATTAACTACCTCAACCCATATGCAAATGTCCGCACCACGTTTGTTATTTATTTCTATGTACGGGGTTTCGAATGAAAATAACAAAGCATGGTTACCCAGGCTGTCACATTCAGGTAGACCTACCTGTACGTGGATCCATCCAAACTGCTTGGCCCATTATGTAGGGTCCTCACATCCTCTTTGGTTTTTTTTGTTCGAGGTTCGTGGAGGAGCTACAACAGCGAATGAATCAGGATGAAAGGGAGAAAACAATAGGGGTGGGGGGGGGGGGGGCTGGGGGAGGGGGTGACACATAAACAGCAGGGTTGATGGACAAAATAAAGGGAGACGTGGACAAACGAGGGATATGGGAAACAATGAGGGGTAGTGGAAAATGCATGGGGTGCACAAGATCGATGCAGAAGCAAGTGCTCAGGAAGGGAAAACTGGAAATTTGGAAGGAGTTCGGCTTGGGCGAGGTTAATGGGAGTAGAAAAGATAATGGGTTTTGATTGGGAATGATCTGAGATGGTGGTGAACAGCTGACTTACAGAACTGGAGAAAGAATGAGATTGAAGAGTGGAGAAGTTGGTTCCTGTGATCTTGTAATTTTTGTCTAGGTCTGAAGAGAAGGAACAGGCTGCAGCCTGTTTGACGGAGGGATGTCACGGCAGAGAGTTGAGTCATGAACAAATAGATGAAGGGGATTTTACAGAATCAGAGAAACCACTGATGAAGATCAGGAATAGGACTGGGCCCAGAACACAGCCTTGGGGCACTCCAGCCTTGACGGGGGAACCTGAATGGATTCCGTTGAGTCCCGCATGTTGGCTACGAGAGTAGAGGAAGTCAGGAAGCCATGTGTGGAGTTGGCCTTGGATCTCATCAGCAAAGAGTTTGGAGAGTGAGGCAGGAAGCCAGACTGTATCAAAAGCACGAGATATGTCCAGAGAGACAGTCCTGATCTCTCACCCTCTAACCATAACCTTCACCCTCTAGCCATAACCTTCACCCTCTAGCCATAACCTTCACCCTCTAGCCATAACCTTCACCCGCTAGCCATAACCTTCACCCGCTAGCCATAACCTTCACGCTCTAGCCATAACCTTCACCCTCTAGCCATAACTTTCACCCTCTAGCCATATCCTTCACCCTCTAGCCATATCCTTCACCCTCCAGCCATAACCTTCACCCTATAGCCATAACTTTCACCCTCTAGCCATATCCTTCACCCTCTAGCCATAACCTTCACCCAAGAGCCATAACTTTCACCCTCTAGCCATATCCTTCACCCTCTAGCCATAACCTTCATCCTCTAGCCATAACCTTCACCCTCGAGCCATAACCTTCACCCTCTAGCCATAACCTTCACCCTCTAGCCATAACCTTCACCCTCTAGCCATAACTTTCACCCTCAAGCCATAACCTTCACCCCCGAGCCATAACCTTCACCCTCTAGTCATAACCTTCACCCTCGAGCCATAACCTTCACACTCGAGCCATAGCCTTCACCCTCGAGCCATAACCTTCACCCTCTAGCCATAACCTTCACCCTCTAGCCATAACCTTCACCCTCTAGCCATAACCTTCACCCGCTAGCCATAACCTTCACCCTCTAGCCATAACCTTCACGCTCTAGTCATAACCTTCACCCTCGAGCCATAACCTTCATCCTCGAGCCATAACCTTCACCCTCGAGCCATAACCTTCACCCTCGAGCCATAACCTCCACCCTCTAGCCATAACCTTCACCCTCTAGCCATAACCTTCACCCTCTAGCCATAACCTTCACGGTCTAGCCATAACCTTCACCCTCTAGCCATAACCTTCACCCTCTAGCCATAACCTTCACCCTCTAGCCATAACCTTCACCCTCGAGCCATAACCTTCACCCGCTAGCCATAACATTCACCCGCTAGCCATATCCTTCACCCTCTAGCCATAACCTTCACCCAAGAGCCATAACTTTCACCCTCTAGCCATATCCTTCACCCTCTAGCCATAACCTTCACGCTCTAGCCATAACTTTCACCCTCTAGCCATAACCTTCACCCTCTAGCCATAACCTTCACCCTCTAGCCATAACCTTCACCCTCGAGCCAGAACCTTCACCCGCTAGCCATAACCTTCACCCACTAGCCATAACCTTCATGCTCTAGCCATAACCTTCACCGTCTAGCCATAACTTTCACCCTCTAGCCATAACCTTCATGCTCTAGCCATAACCTTCACCCTCTAGCCATAACTTTCACCCTCTAGCCATATCCTTCACCCTCTCGCCACAACCTTCACCCTCTAGCCATAACTTTCACCCTCTAGCCATAACCTTCACCCTCTAGCCATAACTTTCACCCGCTAGCCATAACCTTCACCATCTAGCCATAACCTTCACCCTCTGGCATGACCTTCACCCTCTAGCCATAACCTTCACCCTCTAGCCATAACCTTCACCCTCTAGCCATAACCTTCACCCTCTAGCCATAACCTTCACCCTC
Source organism: Myxine glutinosa (assembly GCF_964187855.1). NCBI lineage: Eukaryota > Metazoa > Chordata > Myxini > Myxiniformes > Myxinidae > Myxine > Myxine glutinosa. The sequence continues at coordinate 116,961,486 of NC_136262.1, forward strand.
TAGCCATAACCTTCACCCTCTAGCCATAACCTTCATCCTCTAGCCATAACCTTCACCCTCGAGCCATAACCTTCACCCTCTAGCCATAACCTTCACCCTCTAGCCATAACCTTCACCCTCTAGCCATAACTTTCACCCTCAAGCCATAACCTTCACCCCCGAGCCATAACCTTCACCCTCTAGTCATAACCTTCACCCTCGAGCCATAACCTTCACACTCGAGCCATAGCCTTCACCCTCGAGCCATAACCTTCACCCTCTAGCCATAACCTTCACCCTCTAGCCATAACCTTCACCCTCTAGCCATAACCTTCACCCGCTAGCCATAACCTTCACCCTCTAGCCATAACCTTCACGCTCTAGTCATAACCTTCACCCTCGAGCCATAACCTTCATCCTCGAGCCATAACCTTCACCCTCGAGCCATAACCTTCACCCTCGAGCCATAACCTCCACCCTCTAGCCATAACCTTCACCCTCTAGCCATAACCTTCACCCTCTAGCCATAACCTTCACCGTCTAGCCATAACCTTCACCCTCTAGCCATAACCTTCACCCTCTAGCCATAACCTTCACCCTCTAGCCATAACCTTCACCCTCGAGCCATAACCTTCACCCGCTAGCCATAACATTCACCCGCTAGCCATATCCTTCACCCTCTAGCCATAACCTTCACCCAAGAGCCATAACTTTCACCCTCTAGCCATATCCTTCACCCTCTAGCCATAACCTTCACGCTCTAGCCATAACTTTCACCCTCTAGCCATAACCTTCACCCTCTAGCCATAACCTTCACCCTCTAGCCATAACCTTCACCCTCGAGCCAGAACCTTCACCCGCTAGCCATAACCTTCACCCACTAGCCATAACCTTCATGCTCTAGCCATAACCTTCACCGTCTAGCCATAACTTTCACCCTCTAGCCATAACCTTCATGCTCTAGCCATAACCTTCACCCTCTAGCCATAACTTTCACCCTCTAGCCATATCCTTCACCCTCTCGCCACAGCCTTCACCCTCTAGCCATAACTTTCACCCTCTAGCCATAACCTTCACCCTCTAGCCATAACTTTCACCCGCTAGCCATAACCTTCACCATCTAGCCATAACCTTCACCCTCTGGCATGACCTTCACCCTCTAGCCATAACCTTCACCCTCTAGCCATAACCTTCACCCTCTAGCCATAACCTTCACCCTCTAGCCATAACCTTCACCCTCTAGCCATAACCTTCACCCTCTAGCCATAACCTTCACCCTCTAGCCATAACCTTCACCCGCTAGCCATAACCTTCACCCGCTAGCCATAACCTTCACCCGCTGGCCATAACCTTCACCCGCTAGCCATAACCTTCACCCTCTAGCCATAACCTTCACCCTCGAGCCATAACTTTCACCCTCGAGCCATATCCTTCACCCTCTAGCCATAACTTTCACCCTCCAGCCACAACCTTGACCCTCTAGCCATAACCTTCACCCTCTAGCCATACCTTCATCCTCTAGCCATAACCTTCACCCTCGAGCCATAACCTTCACCCTCTAGCCATAACCTTCACCCTCTAGCCATATTCTTCACCCTCTAGCCATAACTTTCACCCTCAAGCCATAACCTTCACCCCCCGAGCCATAACCTTCACCCTCTAGTCATAACCTTCACCCTCGAGCCATAACCTTCACACTCGAGCCATAGCCTTCACCCTCGAGCCATAACCTTCACCCTCTAGCCATAACCTTCACCCTCTAGCCATAACCTTCACCCGCTAGCCATAACCTTCACCCTCTAGCCATAACCTTCACGCTCTAGCCATAACCTTCACCCTCGAGCCATAACCTTCATCCTCGAGCCATAACCTTCACCCTCGAGCCATAACCTTCACCCTCGAGCCATAACCTCCACCCTCTAGCCATAACCTTCACCCTCTAGCCATAACCTTCACCCTCTAGCCATAACCTTCACCCTCGAGCCATAACCTTCACCCGCTAGCCATAACATTCACCCGCTAGCCATAACCTTCACGCTCTAGCCATAACCTTCACCCTATAGCCATAACTTTCACCCTCTAGCCATATCCTTCACCCTCTAGCCATAACCTTCACCCAAGAGCCATAACTTTCACCCTCTAGCCATATCCTTCACCCTCTAGCCATAACCTTCACCCTCTAGCCATAACTTTCACCCTCGAGCCATAACCTTCACCCTCGAGCCATAACCTTCACCCTCTAGCCATAACCTTCACCCTCTAGCCATAACCTTCACCCTCTCGCCATAACTTTCACCCTCTAGCCATAACTTACATCCTCTAGCCATAACCTTCACCCTCGAGCCATAACCTTCACCCTCTAGCCATAACCTTCACCCTATAGCCATAACCTTCGCCCTCTAGCCATAACCTTCACCCTCGAGCCATAACCTTCACCCGCTAGCCATAACCTTCACTCACTAGCCATAACCTTCATGCTCTAGCCATAACCTTCACCGTCTAGCCATAACTTTCACCCTCTAGCCATAACCTTCATGCTCTAGCCATAACCTTCACCGTCTAGCCATAACTTTCACCCTCTCGCCATATCCTTCACCCTCTCGCCATAACCTTCACCCTCTAGCCATAACTTTCACCCTCTAGCCATAACCTTCACCCTCTAGCCATAACCTTCACCCTCTGGCATGACCTTCACCCTCTAGCCATAACCTTCACCCTCTAGCCATAACCTTCACCCTCCAGCCATAACCTTCACCCTCTAGCCATAACCTTCACCCTCTAGCCATAACCTTCACCCTCTAGCCATAACCTTCACCCTCTAGCCATAACCTTCACCCTCTAGCCATTACCTTCACCCTCTAGCCATAACCTTCACCCTGTAGCCATAACCTTCACCCTCTAGCCATAACCTTCACCCTCTAGCCATAACCTTCACCCTCTAGCCATAACCTTCACCCTCTAGCCATAACCTTCACCCTCTAGCCATAACCTTCACCCTCCAGCCATAACTTTCACCCTCTAGCCATAACTTTCACCCTCTAGCCATAACCTTCACCCTCTAGCCATAACTTTCACCCTCTAGCCATAACCTTCATCCTGCAGCCATAACCTTCACCCTCTAGCCATAACCTTTACCCTTTAGCCATAACCTTCACCCTCTAGCCATAACTTTCACCCTCTAGCCATAACCTTCACCCGCTAGCCATAACCTTCACCCTCTAGCCATAACTTTCACCCTCTAGCCATAACCTTCACCCTCTAGCCATAACCTTCACCCTCGAGCCATAACCTTCACCCTCTAGCCATAACCTTCACCCTCTAGCCATAACCTTCACCCTCTAGCCATAACCTTCACCCTCTAGCCATAACCTTCACCCTCTAGCCATAACCTTCACCCTATAGCCATAACCTTCACCTTCACCCTTTTTTTTGTTATTATTGTTTATTTTTTGTATACAGGATCGAGGCTCGTGAAAGAGCTAACATTTATCACACAAAAAAAATCAGACACACAAAACACATAATAAAGGGAGCAGGAGACAAGATGGGGAGAGAAGGGGAAGCACACAAACACAACATTTGAGAGCAGGGACATCGGGAGATCTGTGGGAGGGAGACGGCTTGGGGGGAGGAGGTGTGGGAAGGGGGGAAGGGGTGGGAGAAGTATAAAACACAAGGACACTGCAAGGACTTCCAGGAAAGAAGTTGTAATTTCAACAAGCGTTACGTCTAGGTCCCCCGTCGGGGAAGTGATGTGAGTTGACAAAGTGGAACACGCAGAAAACATGCTATGATATGATATTTCACTCACAAGGGTCAGACATACATGGAGGCGGCCATCTTGGATTTTGACGTGGCGACCCAATTTTCAATAGCGTTCTTCCTTATGCCTAGATACACCCACACACCAGAAGGTACTTCACTTATTTTTCAAGATATTTCGCTCACAAGGTTCAGACATATATATATGGTGGCGGCCGTCCTGGATTTTGACGTGGCGACCCACTTTACAATAGCGGTCTTCCGTATGCCGAGATACACCCACACACCAAATTAGAAGTTGGTACTTCGCTTATCTTTCAAGATATTCTACTCACAAGATTCAGACATACATGGCGGCGGCCATCTTGGATTTTGACGTGGCGACCCAATTTTAAACAGCGTTCTTCCATGTGCCTAGATACACCCACACACCAGATTAGAAGTTGGTACTTCGCTTATTTTTCGAGATATTTCGCTCACAAGGTTCAGACATATATATGGTGGCGGCCATCTTGGATTTTGACGTGGCGACCCAATTTTCAATAGCGTTCTTCCTTATGGCGAGATACACCCACACACCAAATTAGAAGTTGGTACTTCGCTTATTTTTCAAGATATTCATCTCACAAGGTTCGGACTTACATGGCGGCGGCCATCTTGGATTTTGACATGGCGACCCAATTTTCAATAGCTTTCTTCCTTATGGCGAGATACACCCACACACCAAATTAGAAGTTGGTACATCGCTTATTTTTCAAGATATTTATCTCACAAGGTTCGGACATACATTGTGGTGGCCATCTTGGATTTTGACGTGGCGACCCAATATATACACCCACACACCAGATTAGACGTTGGTACTTCGCTTATTGTTCGAGATATTTCGCTCACAAGGTTCAGACATATATATGGTGGCGGCCATCTTGGATTTTGACGTGGCGACCCAATTTTCAATAGCGTTCGTCCTTATGCCGAGATACACCCACACACCAGATTAGAAGTTGGTACTTCGCTTATTTTTCAAGATATTCATCTCACAAGGTTCAGACATACATGGCGGCGGCCATCTTGGATTTTGACGTGGCGACCCAATTTTCAACAGCGTTCTTCCTTATGCCTAGATACACCCACACACCAGATTAGAAGTTGGTACTCCGCTTATTTTTCAAGATATGCAGGTTACAAGGTTCAGACATACATGGCATCAGACATACATGGCGGCGGCCATCTTGGATTTTGACATGGCGACCCAATTTTAAACAGCGTTCTTGCTTGTGCCTAGATACACCGACACACCCGATTAGAAGTTGGGACTTCGTTTATTTTTCAAGATATTTTGCTCACAAGGTTCAGACATATATATGGTGGCGGCCATCTTGGATTTTGACCTGGCGACCCAATTTTCAATAGCGTTCTTCCTTATGCCGAGATACACCCACACACCAAATTAGAAGTTGGTACTTTGCTTATTTTTCAAGATATTCATCTCACAAGTTTCAGACATACATGGCGGTGGCCATCTTGGCTTTTGACGTGGCGACCCGATTTTAAACAGCGTTCTTCCTTGTGCCTAGATACACCCACACACCAGATTAGACGTTGGTACTTCGCTTATTTTTCGAGATATTTCGCTCACAAGTTTCAGACATATATATGGTGGCGGCCATCTTGGATTTTGACGTGGCGACCCACTTTACAATAGCTTTCTTCCTTATGCCGAGATACACCCACACACCAAATTAGAAGTTGGTACTTTGCTTATTTTTCAAGATATTCATCTCACAAGTTTCAGACATACATGGCGGTGGCCATCTTGGCTTTCGACGTGGCGACCCGATTTTAAACAGCGTTCTTCCTTGTGCCGAGATACACCCACACACCAAATTAGAAGTTGGTACATCGCTTATTTTTCAAGATATTTATCTCACAAGGTTCGGACATACATTGTGGTGGCCATCTTGGATTTTGACGTGGCGACCCAATATATACACCAGATTAGACGTTGGTACTTCGCTTATTGTTACCTTCGCAAAAGCGGAAGGTTATGTTTTGATCGCTGTGTATTTATTTGTATGTCTGTGTGTGTGTGTGTGTGTATGTTATTCGCATAACTCAAAAAGTATTCAACCGAATTGCATGAAATTTGTTGGGATGATTGGTTATTATACGGGACACATTTGATTAGATTTTGGGAGCAATCGGGTCAAAGGTCAAGGTCAAGGTCACGAAAAGGTCAAAATCGTATTTTTTGTCATAACTCGGTCAATTCTTATCCGATTTGCATGAAATCAGCACCAAACTGTTCACTGTTCTGTTCCCTACACTCCCATGCCAAGTACAGAACAGTAGCTGCGGCGAAGGTATGCGCTCTACCGAGTGCCCGTTCTAGTTACCTTCGCAAAAGCGGAAGGTTATGTTTTGATCGCTGTGTATTTATTTGTATGTCTGTGTGTGTGTGTGTATGTTATTCGCATAACTCAAAAAGTATTCAACGGAATTGCATGAAATTTGGTGGGATGATTGGTTATTATACGGGACACATTTGATTAGATTTTGGGAGCAATCGGGTCAAAGGTCAAGGTCAAGGTCACGAAAAGGTCAAAATCGTATTTTTGTTGTTCTGTTCCCTACACTCCCATGCCAAGTACAGAACAGTAGCTGCGGCGAAGGTATGCGCTCTACCGAGTGCCCGTTCTAGTTCGAGATATTTCGCTCACAAGGTTCAGACATATATATGGTGGCGGCCATCTTGGATTTTGACGTGGCGACCCAATTTTCAATAGCGTTCGTCCTTATGCCGAGATACACCCACACACCAGATTAGAAGTTGGTACTTCGCTTATTTTTCAAGATATTCATCTCACAAGGTTCAGACATACATGGCGGCGGCCATCTTGGATTTTGACGTGGCGACCCAATTTTCAATAGCGTTCTTCCTTATGCCTAGATACACCCACACACCAGATTAGAAGTTGGTACTCCGCTTATTTTTCAAGATATGCAGGTTACAAGGTTCAGACATACATGGCATCAGACATACATGGCGGCGGCCATCTTGGATTTTGACATGGCGACCCAATTTTAAACAGCGTTCTTGCTTGTGCCTAGATACACCGACACACCCGATTAGAAGTTGGGACTTCGTTTATTTTTCAAGATATTTTGCTCACAAGGTTCAGACATATATATGGTGGCGGCCATCTTGGATTTTGACCTGGCGACCCAATTTTCAATAGCGTTCTTCCTTATGCCGAGATACACCCACACACCAAATTAGAAGTTGGTACTTTGCTTATTTTTCAAGATATTCATCTCACAAGTTTCAGACATACATGGCGGTGGCCATCTTGGCTTTTGACGTGGCGACCCGATTTTAAACAGCGTTCTTCCTTGTGCCTAGATACACCCACACACCAGATTAGACGTTGGTACTTCGCTTATTTTTCGAGATATTTCGCTCACAAGTTTCAGACATATATATGGTGGCGGCCATCTTGGATTTAGACGTGGCGACCCAATTTTCAATAGCGTTCGTCCTTATGCCGAGATACACCCACATACCAAATTAGAAGTTGGTACTTCGCTTATTTTTCAAGATATTCATCTCACAAGGTTCAGACATACATGGCGGTGGCCATCTTGGCTTTTGACGTGGCGACCCGATTTTAAACAGCGTTCTTCCTTGTGCCTAGATACACCCACACACCAGATTAGACGTTGGTACTTCGCTTATTTTTCGAGATATTTCGCTCACAAGTTTCAGACATATATATGGTGGCGGCCATCTTGGATTTAGACGTGGCGACCCAATTTTCAATAGCGTTCTTCCTTATGCCGAGATACACCCACACACCAAATTAGAAGTTGGTACTTCGCTGGTTTTTTAAGATATGCAGGTTACAAGGTTCAGACATACATTGCATCAGACATACATGGCGGCGGCCATCTTGGATTTGGACGTGGGTTGCACCCACACACCAAATTCGAATGCGGTCCTTCGCTTACGCACGCACGCACGCACACACGCACGCACGCACGGACGGACGGACGGACGGACGGACACACGGACGGAGGGGAAAGCCATAGTCCCCCTTTCGCTCCGCTGAGCGACGGGGGACAAAAAAGTGAATCTGGGGTGAAATTAGCCGGGGTAGAAAAGATCAAGGTTTTGGATGGGGGAAGATGAGAGATGGTGGTGAACAGCTGTTTTAAAGACCTGGAGGGAGGTGTGGGATTGAAGAGAGTGAGGGAGTTTGTTCCAGAAGCGGGAGAAAAGCGGAATGAAAGAGTGAAGGTGAAAAGAGAGTCTTGATTTTGGCAGTTTAACCATCAGAGGGTTGGTGGCAGATCTTGTGCGACCTGTATGAATATTTGGGGGACAGAGCACAGAGTGAGCTGGGGGAGCAAGGCCGGAGAGGAGTCTGTGGAAGACAGAAAGACCACCAACCTGCCTGCGGTGAGTGAGTGAAAGGCCCTCGGAGTTAGCTTCATCGCGGAAGATTCCAATGATTCTGAAAGCTTTGGTTTCAACAGTGAAAGCCTTGTATGTGGTGAGGAGCTCAGGTGTGCCAAGGAAGGACTTCGCACGATGGAGGATGCCCAGTCCACGACTGGCTTTGGAGGCCAGATTTCAAATGTGGTTTTGCCAGGAAAGATCATGGCAGATAGTGAGACCGAAAAGCTTGAGTGACAGAACTTCTTCAAGAGGATTATTCAGAAAGTTTCAGAAAAAAAATGTGTTGCTCCAATCTTAAACTGCCTCAAGGTTTTCCAGCCGGACTCCCTTCCATCTATGCAACAGATGGCGAGATACACCTGTTAATACAACTGTTACAACTGTTAATGTTACAACTGTTACAACGTTGTTAATACAACGAGATACAACTGTTAATTTAGGTCACATCATCGTTAAAAAGCAACACAGGTTGACGTCCCCCTCACATGCTTTGTGGTTTTTATCCGATACCCCTGTTCAGCTGCAACTCATCCACGCTACCTGTGTGGACTTCATTTCACCGATCATTTTCCCACCGTTGTGTCCATCTACTCCCTCATCACGTGCTTCCTCCTTTTTCCACCTGACCACTCATTTTCCCATCGTCTGTGCCCCTCTTTGCCCTGTCTCACAGCCTCGAGGGGTCCGAAGGAGCGGGAGGGCCCACCTCACCGTTCGCTTGGAAACGTGATGGAGAACCCAAATGAGATCGACAGGTGTACAGAGGACCATGCATGTTACGTGTCACACCTGCACAAATATCACGCTACGAATGTTCAACCCCGCACTCTTCCAATGACAACTCCGGCACATCATGTATTATACACAGGCGCATTACCGTATTTTTTGTATTTATATTTGATGATTGTATATTATACTACTGTTGTATTGTAATACTGGCGATAATGGGATGCTATATGGGGTATCGTCATGCGGACACAAATAAAAAAAATTGTATTATATTATTACATTTTATACAGTGCTCTCGGTGAGATAAGCTCATAGTTTGGTTATATTTGCTTCACTTGGAATTGTGAATACAAAGTGCTATTGCATTGTGGTTATAATAACCGACTGCACCGTTTGGCTTTTACAGACGGAACTTTCTTTTTTAACAAATGTCAGTTGCTGAGCAAGTTCGCAAAAAGGTCATCTATTTATTACACACGCAAACATGCCGGGATCTTCATTATTTCCTCTAACTCACCTCCAAACATTCTTTCCCTTCTCACCTTCCTCCCAAACTACCCACGTACGTAATAAATAGATCGTAGCACAATGCAAGCTGCTTTAACCAGAATGTGCACAATCTGCAGAGACCGATTTGATTAATTGTCTCATGGTGGTTGGCATAAACCATCCCTAATCAAGGTGGTTGGCATCCTGGGAAGGGGTATTGGCAGGGGCGGGTCCGACTGCACGTCAATCACTTCCCTAATCTAGGTGGTTGGCGTAAATCGTCCCTAATCAAGCTGGTTGGCGTAAATCGTCCCGAATCAAGCTGGTTGGCGTAAATCGTCCCTAATCATGCTGGTTGGCGTAAATCGTCCCAAATCAAGCTGGTTGGTGTAAATCGTCCCTAATCAAGCTCGTTGGCATAAATCGTCCCTAATCTAGGTGGTTGGCATAAATCGTCCCTAATCAAGCTGGTTGGCGTAAATCGTCCCTAATCAAGCTGGTTGGCATAAATCGTCCCTAATCAAGCTGGTTGGCGTAAATCGTCCCTAATCAAGCTGGTTGGCATAAATCGTCCCTAATCAAGCTGGTTGGCGTAAATCGTCCCTAATCTAGGTGGTTGGTGTAAATCGTCCCTAATCAAGCTGGTTGGCGTAAATCGTCCCTAATCAAGCTGGTTGGCGTAAATCGTCCCTAATCAAGCTGGTTGGCGTAAATCGTCCCTAATCAAGCTGGTTGGCGTAAATCGTCCCTAATTTAGGTGGTTGGTGTAAATCGTCCCTAATTTAGGTGGTTGGTGTAAATCGTCCCTAATTTAGGTGGTTGGTGTAAATCGTCCCTAATTTAGGTGGTTGGTGTAAATCGTCCCTAATCAAGCTGGTTGGCGTAAATTGTCCCTAATCAAGCTGGTTGGCGTAAATCGTCCCGAATCAAGCTGGTTGGCGTAAATCGTCCCTAATCATGCTGGTTGGCGTAAATCGTCCCAAATCAAGCTGGTTGGTGTAAATCGTCCCTAATCAAGCTCGTTGGCATAAATCGTCCCTAATCTAGGTGGTTGGCATAAATCGTCCCTAATCAAGCTGGTTGGCGTAAATCGTCCCTAATCAAGCTGGTTGGCATAAATCGTCCCTAATCAAGCTGGTTGGCGTAAATCGTCCCTAATCAAGCTGGTTGGCATAAATCGTCCCTAATCAAGCTGGTTGGCATAAATCGTCCCTAATCTAGGTGGTTGGTGTAAATCGTCCCTAATCAAGCTGGTTGGCGTAAATCGTCCCTAATCAAGCTGGTTGGCGTAAATCGTCCCTAATCAAGCTGGTTGGCGTAAATCGTCCCTAATTTAGGTGGTTGGTGTAAATCGTCCCTAATTTAGGTGGTTGGTGTAAATCGTCCCTAATTTAGGTGGTTGGTGTAAATCGTCCCTAATTTAGGTGGTTGGTGTAAATCGTCCCTAATCAAGCTGGTTGGCGTAAATTGTCCCTAATCAAGGTGGTTGGCATCCTGGGAAGGGGTGTTGGCAGGGGCGGGTCCGACTGCATGTCAATCACTTCCCTAATCAAGCTGGTTGGCCTAAATCGTCCCAAATCAAGCTGGTTGGCGTAAATCGTCCCTAATCAAGCTGGTTGGCATAAATCGTCCCGAATATAGGTGGTTGGAGTAAATCGTCCCTAATATAGGTGGTTGGCGTAAATCGTCCCTTATCAAGCTGGTTGGCGTAAATCGTCCCAATCAAGCTGGTTGGCGTATATCGTCCCGAATCAAGCTGGTTGGCGTAAATCGTCCCTAATCATGCTGGTTGGCGTAAATCGTCCCTAATCAAGCTGGTTGGTGTAAATCATCCCTAATCAAGCTCGTTGGCATAAATCGTCCCTAATCAAGGTGGTTGGCATAAACCATCCCTAATCTAGGTGGTTGGCATCCTGGGAAGGGGTGTTGGCAGGGGCGGGTCCGACTGCATGTCAATCACTTCCCTAATCAAGCTGGTTGGCGTAAATCATCCCTAATCAAGCTCGTTGGCGTAAATCGTCCTGAATCAAGCTGGTTGGCGTAAATCGTCCCTAATCATGCTGGTTGGCGTAAATCGTCCCTAATCAAGCTGGTTGGCATAAATCGTCCCTAATATAGGTGGTTGGCGTAAATCATCCCAAATCAAGCTGGTTGGTGTAAATCGTTCCTAATCAAGCTGGTTGGCATAAATCGTCTCTAATCAAGCTGGTTGGCGTGAGTCGTCCCTAACCAAGCTGGTTGGCGTAAATCGTCCCTAATCTAGGTGGTTGGCGTAAATTGTCCCTCATCAACCTGGTTGGAGTAAATCGTCCTGAATCTAGGTGGTTAGCGTAAATCGTCCCTAATTTAGGTGGTTGGCGTAAATCATCCCTAATCAAGCTGGTTGGCGGAAATCGTCCCTGATCAAGCTGGTTGGCAGAAATCGTCCCTAATCTAGGTAGTTGGCGTAAATCGTCCCTAATATAGGTGGTTGGCGTAAATCGTCCCTAATCAAGCTGGTTGGCGTAAATCGTCCCTAATCTAGGTGGTTGACATCCTGGGAAGGGGCGGGTCTGACTGCACGTCAATCACTTCCCTAATCAAGCTGGTTGGCGTAAACCGTCCGGCCCAACGATGGTCAGGGTTTTCACCAACACCGGATGTTGAACCTCCGAAACCCACAAGCTGGGAGCCAGGCCTTCTCCACGAGACCGAGCATAATGGAACTTTCCTTCTCAGCATCGCTTTTATCTGTGCTGCCACTTCCAAGTACATACATGACCAATTAGCATGTGTTAATGTGGTACACAACCATGCATTTTACTACCTTTAAACTATGTAACAACTGTCACAATAGTGACGTCACAATGCCTTTGACTGTTATTTTACTGGTGTGGGGTTAAGGAGATACAATCAATATGAACCGTTATCATTCATCGTGTTCCCAAACATTTACACTTTTTTCAAACCTATTTAACCCTTTTACTTTATTGAATAATTATAAAAAGAGTCATTGTTGATGTTTTGGAATTTTTCACCATGTCAAGATATTTGAATAAAATCAGGAAAATCTGGACTGGTTCGATGAAATCACAAGGATGCGGGGTGGCATCATTGGCTGAGGGCACGACCGGTGCGATGCCCTCTGCTGGCTTGGGCAGGAATTTGTAATTTGTCGAGGGTGCCAGAGATAGCTCGCCGACTCTTTGAGAAGGACACCATGTGTTCTTTAACGTTCACCAACTAATGCCATGGATGTGCAGAGGCGCGGTTCCGGCTTGGTCCGCTTACGATATGCTGCAACAGTTGCTGCCAATCGGTTTCGGTCATCATCATCTTTTTGAACAAACTACATGAGTTTCTTCCATTCCTCACAATCTTTCATAATAATTGGTAGCTGCTTCCCAACCAACGGTGTGTCCCTCTCGAGCCGATCCAAAATGGAGAACAGGGCACCCACAAGACCTCTCGCCTTGTTTTGATCCCACAGCACAAGTTGTGGCACAATCTCCTGCTTCCTTCTCCAACAATGGCTGTCAAATCTTATACCATGGGCAATGTGCTCCACAGCTCTTCATTTGTGTGATGTTCTCTCGAGATTATATTAAGGGCAGCCCTCAACAACCGTGTAGAGCAGCCCTCAACAACCTTGTAGAGCAGCCCTCAACAACCTTGCATAGCAGCCCTCAACAACCTTGCATAGCAGCCCTCAACAATCTTGAAGAGCAGCCAACAACCTTGTATAGCAGCCCTCAACAATCTTGTAGAGCAGCCCTCAACAACCTTGTATAGCAGCCAACAACCTTGTATAGCAGCCCTCAACAATCTTGTAGAGCAGCCAACAACCTTGTATAGCAGCCCTCAACAATCTTGTAGAGCAGCCCTCAACAACCTTGTATAGCAGCCAACAACCTTGTATAGCAGCCCTCAACAACCTTGTATAGCAGCCCTCAACAACCTTGTAGAGCAGACCTCAACAACCTTGTAGAGCAGACCTCAACAACCTTGTAGAACAGCCCTCAACAACCTTCTAGAGCAGCTCTCAACAACCTTGCAGGGCAGCTCTCAACAACCTTGTATAACAGCCCTCAACAACCTTGTAGAGCAGCCCTTAACAACCTTCTAGAGCAGCCCTCAACAACCTTGTATAGCAGCCCTCACCACACCTCTCACATGTCCTTGTTAGTGTGCAATTGTCAGCACCATATGAAACCATACTCTATCTTACTATAATTCACCAAATGTCCGTCCGTCTGTCTGTGTTCGAAGGTACCGCAAAAACGGCCTAACCGATCGCAACCAAATGTTGGGTGGGTGATCCTGGGACCCCCTGGAGTAAAATAGGCTATATTGTTTTTCCAATTTCAGCTTTGGTCTCCAGCATTTTCAGGTTTGGACTCCCGCATAACGTATTTTCCTGGGTTCCGCACAAACGGCTGCACCGATCGCAACCTGACGAATGAAAACACACAGTTAAAAATAATGACCTCGGACAAAGACCTTTTCTAAGGACATGGGTTGAATCCCTGCTTGAGAGAATGCCAACCCCCTCTCCGCCATCACGGTCATCTCTCCAACTCACAATCCCATGAGATATGCCGAAAGGACGACCCAAAACCAATTATCTTATTTTTGATTCGTATATAAACATCATTAAAAGTAAATAATGACCTCAGCCAAAGTTCAAACGACATGGGTTTAATCTCCACATGAGAGAATTCCACATAGCTATTTGGGCAGTGTATACGCTAACAGATCGCTGTCTCCATCGATCTTGCCAAGGCCGTAACACTTATCGGCTCAAACTCCTTTTAACTGTTGACTTGCTAGTTTTTACAATGAAGGAAACATTAACAATGTTGTTAAAAGTTTATTTTGTGATTAATTTGTGATTGGAGTTATGTTGTTTGGAATGAAAAAAGTGTTATCGAGTTCAAGTGAATGACGACATGCCGTGATGGTTTCTACTTTCTAAACATGAAATTCGCGGATCGCCATATGCAGATACGCCACCGTCCCACGGTCGATGTTTCCATATGTGAACGTACCCTTTTGTTTGCGTACGGGTACGTTTTTATGGACGTCCCTGATGAACTTGCTGTCCATGTCTGACGAACGACTGAGTACAGGTATGACGGTGCTTCAGGAATGTGGAATTTATTGGTTTCATGCTTTAGCATTCGCCGTATCTGCATTGCCTGTTTGCTTCTGGCCTCCCACCCGTGCGTAGCATGAGTACCTCACTAGTTCATCTTATTGAGCGCTGTCCAGGCCTAGGCTTTTCTTCTAAATCTGTTACTTCTGTTGATGCAGGACCCGAGATATTGAAAGTCAGCCCTCCTTTTTAAAGCTTCCCCACAAGTACCTTCAAGTTCTCCATGTTGATTGCATAAAATCCAGTCTTCGATACATCAATGAGCAATCCGACTGCCTTTGCTGCAGTTTCAATCCGACTGAGTATGGGCCGAGCATATCTTGGTGTGTCTGAGATTAGAACAATATACTCTGCAAAAATCGGTTGGGGTAATGATTATCAATTTATTATCCACATTTCACAACATCCCAAAGGAAACGTGTCACCAGCACAGAGTCTCAACAACAGTACATTTCCTTCAAATATTACCGTCTGCATCAGGATGGTTGAGGAGGGAAGGGGAACGGCCGATGAGGTACCAAGATCTTATATCCTCATGAAACGGAGCGGAGGAAGAATGGACAGTGCCCAACTGCAAAATAACCAAATAAATTGTACATCCAGGATAAATGTTAATGTTCTCAACTAATGCAATAAATCAAGCCTTCGGTTATCCAGGGGAGCAGGAGGAGAGGGGGTTCAAGATAAACGAGGTGGAAAGGAGCAACTCAAAAGCCTCTCCCTTTATCCCAGCCGTCATCTTGAGTTTCCAGGCGCCGGTATTTGCTTCGGGTCCCAGTAGTTGGTTTGCGTTCAGAGAACCAGCTCATCACCTGCAGAGTCAGGAAAGCAAGACCAGTGGCACAGGGGTTACAAGGAAAAGTAAACTTGGCAATCACACAATTTCATAAAGCAAGCAAGGCATCCAAGGACTTTAGAAACCGTGCACACTCGTGACTACAATGGTGGAAGCGACAAGCCCCCTCCTGCAATAAACAGCCATGTGTTGCAACCACATGGTCAACAATGTGACTACTCCTTCAGTGGTCAAACTCATGCAATTTGAGCATGTAGGGATCTTTACACCCTCAGATTCTGGTGGGAGACAAGGCCCCAAACGCAGTGAAAAGTGCTCTCGCCACATGTGCCGATAGAGAATGTTCTTGTTGTGTCACATTGACTTTGTAGCTCGGCGACAGCAAAAAGACGGATGTCTTTTACCACCGGGTGGAATCCATTACACGTTGTATTCCTTCCCCCAGACTCCAGCCACAGCGGGTCCAAAAGACCATTCGGTGCATTCTGCAATTTTCAAAACCATCGACTCCGGAAAACATTTCTCCGAACCTTTAATCAGAGCTACTTACGCCACACCAGGCCTTCGGCTGTAGTTCAATGATGTGCTGCTCTACACCATGGGGCTTCTGCTCCAGCATCACGGGTCCAAATCACCTCTCTCTTGCAATTCGTCGAATCTAAAACTCTAAGTTTTTGGGATCTCCTGTGATGTGGCCAAAGCACAAGGTCTGTTGCACTTATCTACTACCTGGCAGGTTGGTGGTCTCTATGTTCTCTATCGTCAAACCTTTGATAATGCTCCGTCTGCTTTCAGACATCTGATCCTCTTCAGCGACTCCAAGATGCACGTTCTTCCAGCAGCTCCCTCCAGGTTAACCTTCCAAAACCCAGGCCGAGTGCACATCTCAACTCCTTCATTCTCGCTCCCAAGTCTATGGAACCATCTTCCAGAGACTGCTCTGTTTGTTATTATATATATATATATATATATATATATATATATATATATATATATATATATATATATATATATATATTGTTGCGAATATGGAATTTGGCCTCCATATCCGCTTGTAAATATTCCCCTATTTTCTCCAATACTCCCCAACTTTCCCCGATCCCCCATTCCCTAGTCCCATTGCATGTAAATAACAATCAGTAGAGCCGACCTTCCCCTTATTCCCCCATTAAATGTCGTGCCCAGGTCCACCGCACCACAGGTAGACAACTTTCGGACATCTTCCTAGTTATTCTTATTCTATGTCAGTTAAGGCCTCGTCTCCATTAATTATGACTCTTCGTTGCACCAGAATGTGATTATATGGCATCAGTAGTGAGTTTAGGACCTTTCCCATACCTCCTCCCATCTTCTTCCCCAAACAACAACAATAACAACAACTACAACAACAATTACAACAACAACAGAAGAGATGGCGGCGGAGCGGGGGAGGATGCGTCCTCACACCGGCTCGATTAGCTCCAGACCATGCGCTCCACGGGGTTACCCCGAAGGGGCTGGCTGTCAGCTCCTCGTCAGGGGCGGAGCCAGTAACCCCCCCCGCACGCACCCAATGAGAAGCAACGTGCCGATTCCACGAGGCGGAGCTAACGAGCCGAGGGCGTGTCACTCCCCGCCGGATATACGCGGCCCCGCGCCGGATGTGACGTCAGATGCGCCTCAGCTTGGAGACTGGAGAGAGAAGCCACCGCCACCCCCAGCGCGACGATACCTCCCCGCATCTCTGGACCGGACCGAGTCGATTCTGCCTTGAGCCAAGAGTGCACCTTGAGCCATCGCGACCTGCCTTTCCTTTTCATCAACCCCCGTGTGAGTCAGCATTTTGTCCCGTGTGTCTGTCGTCTGTCCGGGGTTAATATAAGAGTGTGTCTAAGTGCCTGTCTTCCTGTAATATACCTCTAGCCCCTGTAATCTAACCTTTCCGTACGAATATAATTGAGAATCGAAACATTGGTGTCGTATTGTGTTATTGTAATCCAGCCGGGTGTCTTCTTTTTCTTATTGAGCCAGCATCGCGCGACTAGTCAACGTTCGGGCACAATCGGGTAACTTGTGCAGACGTGGTCATACCATAAAACCGCTCGGTAAATAACATCCAAGCCACGTCTGTAACAATTGGTGTCGGGAGTGAGATTCGAGGCCCGACCAAATTTTGGAAAAAAAAAAAAAAAACGAATAGAGGAAAAAAAAAAAATTTGGTCAAAATTTGGAGCGGCCGAAATTTGTTTTGTTTTACGAAACTCGAATTTTGCAAGTCGCGCTATGGCGGATCAAGACGGCTGGGGTCCGGTAGGGGAGAGTGAAGCAGGGTCGGTCCAGGACCAAATTGAGGGACATGAGGAGAGCGAAACAGCGGGGGTAGCAGACGCGCAAAATAGCGCCGTCACGCACGAAGAAGCGGGCGCGCAAAATGGCGCCTCGCTGATCACCGCGCCAGCGACCGTGGCAGCGCCCCCGGTGGATTGGAATTTGTTTTTTATACAAATGACGGCCCTTATGGAAAAGAATAGTGAGCGATTGGAGGGCCAAATGGGGTCCAATAGCGAGAAATTGAGGGAGGACATGGGGGCGCAGATCGGGGGGTTAGGGAGTAGAATAGAGGGATTAGACAAGAAATTAGAGGGGTTAGACAATGGGATAGAAGGGGTGAAACATGGGTTAATGGGGGTAGAAAACAGAATGGCCGCTCAAGAGAATCAAATGGAAGGGATGCAAAAGGGGTTAGAGGGGGTAGAAAATAGAATGGCTGCCCAGGAGAATCAGATAGAGGGAGTGAAAAATGGGTTAGAGGGGTTAGAAAACAGTATGGAAGGCAAATTGAGGGACATGAGGGACCAAGCGGAAAGGGAAGTTAAACAAATGGAGCAGCAGATAGAGGGGGTCAGAATGGGGGTAGAAACCAAACTGGATGCTCACAGGGAGGAAATGGAGCAGATGAGGGTGGCATCTGGGCAGGAGATGCAAGTGATGGGAGAGGAGATCAGAAGAGGAGTGAGTGAGGAGGTCGGAGGAGTGCGCGAGGAGGTGAGGCACTGTAAGGAGCGCATGGAGAAAGAGGTGAGAAAGGGGACTGTAAAATTGCAAGGTGGTATAGAGGAGTTGACGCTGGGAGTAGAACAACTGACAGTGGGACAAAAGGAGTTGGGGGACCAGGTAAAGAAGAACACAGCGGTAATAGAGGGTTTAAAATCGACACAGAAGGAGATGAAAAAGGACGTAGGGGTAATTAAAAAAGAGTGTCAGACGGTACATGAGGACCTGACGAGGAAAATGGACAAGGTGGTAGAGGTAATGGAGGTTAAAGAGCGGGAGGTGCGGGAGCACATAGAAAAAAATAAAGTGGAGTTAGAGGAAGAACTTAAAGGGGCGCACGAAGAGATGAAGGAGATGAAGCAAAAATTAGAAGAGGTGGAAGAAGGGATGAGTGAAATTAAGAAGCGACGGAGAGGGGATAAGAAAGAGATAAAAGAGGAGATAAAAGAATTGGTCCAAAGTCTGTGTTTGGATCGTGATGATGTGCTCATTAACCGGATGAGGGATTCGCAGGTGATGGAGGAGAAGCGAAGAGGAAGAGGACCCGGTGTAAGTGGTGACCAATATGGTCGTGCGTATGATGCGCCAGGGGATTTAAGAAGCTTGGGGGTCGAGATAGACCCGGGTGTTCGTGAAAGGCCGTTGGTGAAGTGTGCGACAGGTCTGGTGTGCGAAAGAGGAGGTGTGCGAGAAAGTCCGACTCTGGGGTGTGTGAGGAAAAAGTGCGTGCCAAGGAGTGAGTGTGCTGGCGAGAGTGAGTCGGTCGTAGCGCGTGTGCGAGGGAGCACATGGAAGCGTGGTGTGGTGAGTGTTACAGAGGGTGTGACGGGAGAGTGTGCGCAGGAGTGTGCGCGAGAAAGGTGTGTGACAGACAGGTGCATGAGGAAAGAGTGCGCTGTCAGAAGTAAGGAAGAGTGTCCACCTGTGGTGAGTGTTACAGAGGGTGTAACGGGAGAGTGTGCGCGAGAAAGGTGTGTGACGGACAGGTGCACGAGGAAAGAGTGCGCTGTCAAGAGTAAGGGTGAGTGCGCTGTCAAGAATGGAGGTGAGAGTAGTGGGAGTGACATGGAGCGTGAGTTAGTTGTGACAGGTGAGCGAGGATGTACACCTGGGATGGAAGGATGCACACCTGGAATGGTAGAGCGTGAGTGGGAATGCACGCTGGAATTGGTGGTGAGGCACGTGGTTGGGTGTGCGAATGAGGGCACACCTGTGATTGTCACAGAGGAGGTGACCGAGGAGGGGGTGCGAAGCGGTGTATTGGTGAGGTGTGCGACCAACGAATGTGTGCCAAAGTGTTCGGTGGTCAGGTGTGTGACCAAGGCTGTGAGTGGAATGGGTGTGCCTGGGTGTGTAAGGAACGGTACAAGGAGCATGGAAACGGCTGGAGGTGTGAGCAAGGAACGGGCTGCGGGGTGTAAGCATGCAGGTGAAGCATCGACATTAAACGGGATAGAGTTTAGAACGACTTATAGCCGAATCGGGCCCTCGGTGCGTGCTGGGCCTCGCTTTGAACGGCCGCGTCTGTGCTCCACTAGGCGGAGCGGGCGGCCCGATAGAAAGAGTCGTCATGGCGACCACTTTTTGTTGAGGAATTCCGGCAGGTCGAGATCGGGACATTGGATGGCTCCGTGCCGAGATGGTGCGTGGGATCTCGGCCCGGGTAAGCCCCCGTCCCTGCCCCGAATGCCGGACGCATCCAGCCGCTGGCACAAAACAACCAGCATCCATTGCTTGGCTTTACGAAGCCGGGCTTTGGACAGGGATTGGCGCACCGAGAGGTATTAGTGAGTAGACTGGGTGATGAGGTTAGTGTTTTGGACCCAAAATTAGAGAAAAACAAAATTTGATGATTGGCAAGGGATTGGCAGTAGTGATTGGCAGATGATGGGCAGTGATTGGCAAATTTTTAATTTGTTGAAATTTGATGTGCAAAATTGGTAGTGAGAGACCCCCGATGTGGTGGGATGGCATCCCTGCCATCCTTCCCATGTGTGTGGGGCAAATGCGCTATAGCTTAGGGGGTGTATGGCAGTGGAAAACTAGCCCGGGTGGGTTAGGTTATATTGATAGGGATCTAGAGAAGATGACATTAGGTAACGTTAAGTTTAGTTAGTGACTGATACCTGTAGTGGGGACGCAGGTAGATTAGTATGGATGATAATGACGAGGGAGCGCAATAGTTAAAGGGACGACTGGGAAGCGCAAGTTTCAGAAGGGAGTAGTTAGCTGAGATGATGCCGTGTGTGTGAGAATTGAACAGGTGTGATTGCACAGGTGTGCAACTGGACAGGTGTGTGGAGCCGTGTATGAGTAGTGAGTGTGTGGATCAGCGCGAATGCGCTTGGGGAGAGAAGGGTGCAGGTGGCACCAGGTGTGAGAGCACAGGTGTGCAGGTACAGGTGTGTGGAGAGAGTTGGAGTAAGTGGTACGGAGTGGTGCGAAGGTGTGGATGGGGGAAGAGTGGACCCCTTTCACGAGTACCCGGGGCGGGTAGTGTAAGTGTTAGGTAGAGGGTGCAGGTAAATTGTGGTTGGATATTGGCATCTGTGGTGCGGTTGCAGAATGGTGTTGTGAATGGGTGCATTAGTGTTGTGGAAATGGCTGGGCGTGTAGCCTGTTAGTGTGTGTAGTTGGTTGAGCACTCCACCACTGTGAGGATGTCGGCCAGGTGAGGCCGCAGGTGGGCTCTGGGAGCCGGTAGAGTTGTGGATGGGGCCCGAGGATCCGGAGGACGGACCCGGGTAGCCCAGTGCCAGAGAGGGCACCGAGTGGGGAGAGTGCCAGAGGGCCTTCCCCAGGTAGTTAGGTTAGGGTAAGGAGCAGGTAAGCTCGGAGGCAACTGCAGTGGTGGAGGTGTGCAGGTGGGTAGACCCACTGGGAGAGGTACACGTCGCAGCCCAGAAATTGTACGAGGGCCCCGGGAGATGAATCGGGGGAGTGAGACCCCAAATTGAAGAGCACCACAGTTTGGCCAATGGGAATTGGTTTTTAGAACCCATAGTGTAAGAGGGCCAATGGTTTGGCCGGAGAAAGCCCCCGGGTAGTGTAAAGTTGTTAAAGTCATTTAGGAGATAGTTAGGATTGATGAACCTGTCGCACCATACGCAGCCACTTACCTGTGGTGATGATGATGACTCCACACCTGTGTTTTCTTTGTTTTGTGCAGGAAATGAGATTGCTGTGAGGATTTGTGAGACGCATCACGACGTGGATGAGACATTGGGGTGATTCCATCTCTCCCTCCCTAGGAGGGACTGATGATGAATTGGTAATGGCAAATTATGATGTTGAGTTGGAGATGGCAAATTTTGATGAGAGTTGAAAATGGCAAATTTGATTGGTTAGGAGGGAGAGAAGACGAATTTGGTTTATGGGAGGAACGGGGAAGACAGTAGGGATGTTTGTTGATTTGTAAAGTAGATGTTTATGGGTAGTGTTGTGTTGTGTGGATACAGTAAGGGGTAAGGGAGGGGCCATGTAGGTTACCTGGTGGGGGGGGGGGCGTACGATAGGAACGTACCTGTCTCACCTGGTTCCCATGTGCCCCCAGTGTGCATCACCTTACATTGCGTGCACTTTTGCGCCCTTACCACCTTACTCACTTGTTTCTTCTTTTGTCTCCCACCTCCGAGGATCTGGCTTTGGGGTAGAGAGAGAGGAGAGAGAGGTGCTGGCTGCGCAGTTGTGGGCCTGCACTTTCGCTGTTGGCTGCCTGGATCGATACACCATATGGACCGCAATGTTTGTGGCCACCCACAATGGACCGCAGCTCTTTTGCGGCCAAGCACCACCCGTGGAAGGACCTATGGGTCAACGTGGCACCTATGCCATAAAGGTGAACCACTGTTAATTAACACCACCAAGTGCACCACAAGAAGAGCAAGAGACACCTGCAGGGTTAGGGGTTGTCGAATTTATTTTTATTCCAATGAACAATGGTGACTGCACCGATTGGTGGTGGGGTGGTGCTTTTGATGCTGGGAAAGGGTGCTCTGCACGTTATTAAAGGCCGTCGGCCACAGAGCACTCGTGGGTTGGTGTATCGATGCTGGCAAGCGCGCTCTCTCTATGCATAACATCTGCATGTGTTCCTCCAAAGACAGGTCCTGGATCGTAGTGTAGATATCAGCGTAATCTTGTAAATAATGCTCCCTACCGGCTGTATGTGTAGTTTGAGAATTCTTTCCGGATTCGGTTATCCTGTGGGTGTGTTTCTGTGAGGAGAAGGGTGCAACGTCGCAGGGGGACATATTTACTCATTTGTGAATATCTGTAAAACTGTCGCACTCAGGGTAGAGTTAATAGTAGAGGGAACTACATTGCGTGCCACACTAAAGTAGGTAAAAATTTATCGGGTCGGGACGCCCCGAGGGTAGAGAAGGGTGCAATGTTGCGAATATGGAATTTGGCCTCCATATCCGCTTGTAAATATTCCCCTATTTTCTCCAATACTCCCCAACTTTCCCCGATCCCCCATTCCCTAGTCCCATTGCATGTAAATAACAATCAGTAGAGCCGACCTTCCCCTTATTCCCCCATTAAATGTCGTGCCCAGGTCCACCGCACCACAGGTAGACAACTTTCGGACATCTTCCTAGTTATTCTTATTCTATGTCAGTTAAGGCCTCGTCTCCATTAATTATGACTCTTCGTTGCACCAGAATGTGATTATATGGCATCAGTAGTGAGTTTAGGACCTTTCCCATACCTCCTCCCATCTTCTTCCCCAAACAACAACAATAACAACAACTACAACAACAATTACAACAACAACAGAAGAGATGGCGGCGGAGCGGGGGAGGATGCGTCCTCACACCGGCTCGATTAGCTCCAGACCATGCGCTCCACGGGGTTACCCCGAAGGGGCTGGCTGTCAGCTCCTCGTCAGGGGCGGAGCCAGTAACCCCCCCCCGCACGCACCCAATGAGAAGCAACGTGCCGATTCCACGAGGCGGAGCTAACGAGCCGAGGGCGTGTCACTCCCCGCCGGATATACGCGGCCCCGCGCCGGATGTGACGTCAGATGCGCCTCAGCTTGGAGACTGGAGAGAGAAGCCACCGCCACCCCCAGCGCGACGATACCTCCCCGCATCTCTGGACCGGACCGAGTCGATTCTGCCTTGAGCCAAGAGTGCACCTTGAGCCATCGCGACCTGCCTTTCCTTTTCATCAACCCCCGTGTGAGTCAGCATTTTGTCCCGTGTGTCTGTCGTCTGTCCGGGGTTAATATAAGAGTGTGTCTAAGTGCCTGTCTTCCTGTAATATACCTCTAGCCCCTGTAATCTAACCTTTCCGTACGAATATAATTGAGAATCGAAACATTGGTGTCGTATTGTGTTATTGTAATCCAGCCGGGTGTCTTCTTTTTCTTATTGAGCCAGCATCGCGCGACTAGTCAACGTTCGGGCACAATCGGGTAACTTGTGCAGACGTGGTCATACCATAAAACCGCTCGGTAAATAACATCCAAGCCACGTCTGTAACAATATATATATACTTGCTTTCCTGTCTGTTGTGCACAATTGTTGCTCCGCTACCTCAATTTCAATTTAATCTCGGTCATCCAGGAGTTTCGGTCTTGGAAGGAAAAATAATATCATTTTTCTTGCGGATGGTTCTCATAAGCACTCAAAATCGAAGGACAAGTGAAACGGACTCAATATTACTCAATTGCGCTCAGTAAGATTAAATTGAATCCTTTAGCAACCCAAAATCTTTCCACAATACACATTGAAAAGTAAAAACAAGCTGCATTGCTGACCTTTCTTCTCCTGTGGTATCCAATGTAGATGGTAAAAACAAGAGTAGCCGAGACAAGAAGCACCACCAAGAAGTGGCTACTCCCACCGACATCATCATTTGGCGAGTCTTCCTGCTTGGCATCCTTTTTTTGATCTGGCTGATTTTCAAGCTGTGGATCTTTACCATGTTCCCCGGCAGGGTGGGCGTCCCCGCTGGTTCCCGTGGCCAGGTGGGCGTCCCCGCTGGTTCCCGTGGCCAGGTGGGCACCCCCGCTGGTTCCCGTGGCCAGGTGGGCACCCCCGCTGGTTCCCGTGGCCAGGTGGGCACCCCCGCTGGTTCCCGTGGCCAGGTGGGTGTCGACGCCAGTTTTGGTTCCTCCCACATCGGCTACCGTGGTCGGATTGCCCTTCCCGCTGGATTTCGTGATTTTATCAACCGCGGAGGTTGTCCCCGTCATTTCCTTGGCCTCAGTAGGCACTGCTGTACCAATGACTGTTCTCTCATCTTGTCGCGTCGAAGGTTTCTCAGTAGTTTCTTTTTTGTCATCGCCCATCGGCATCACACGTGCTGTGGGCAGGGACAGAGAAACATTTTACAGCTTCTTTCAAACAAAACGTTAAAAAAAATTACATTATTTTAGAGCACATTACATTTTGTCATCTATCTATCTATAATTCCAGCAATCTCTGTGTGTCTGTGTGTCTGTGTGTCTGTGTGTCTGTGTGTCTGTGTGTCTGTGTGTCTGTCTGTGACCGCTGTTTCTCGACAACCACGGGTCCGATATACTTGAAACTTGCCAGGTATATTGCTGGGGACCCGAGGATGTGCCTTTTCAAGGTTTTAAATTAATCGGACAAGTACTTACCGAGCTATGTCCAAAAAACGCTTCAACCAATCAGAGAGCAGCGAGCTATCACGTGTGCCGAACGTGGCGATCAGACTCTGCCTCGGACGGCACATTTGACAGCGTATTCATTTATTTCACGTTGGAAAACTATGTTGCCGTTAAACTATGTTTTAAAACGAATTCAAACTGCGATTAAATTAAAACGATTCATCGTAACTGCGATTTGCGAACTTCCGGACAGTGACGACTTCACTTCCGGCAGCCAATCACAGAACGCTTTGTTGCGTAGGCGTGGCCGATGTGAGACGAGCGGAGCTGAGCGCGTTACGAGCTGACCGCCATTACGGTACGTAATTCGATTTCTTATGCGCATTATTTCTCCCAATTCAGTCAGAGCGAAGGGCGGAAGCGAAGAGCGTTGTTTTTTTTGTTTACGGGCGTACGGGCGGGGTAGAGCGTACGGGTAGCGTTTTTTTTTTTTTTTTGGCAAGGAACGGGCACCCACGTACGGGCAATGCCCTAGTCTATCTATAATTCCACTAATCTCTGTGTGTATGTTTGTTTGTACGTTTGTTTGTTTGTTTGTATGTCTGTGACCGCTGTTTCTCGACAACTACCGGTCCGATATACTTGAAACTTGCCAGGTATATTGCTGGGGACCCGAGGATGTGCCTTTTCAAGGTTTCATATTAATCGGACAATTACTTACCGAGCTATGTCCAAAAAACGATTCAACCAATCAGAGAGCAGCGAGCTATCGCGTGTGCCGAACGTGGCGGACACACTCTGCCTCGGATGGCACATTTGAGAGCGTATTCATTTATTTCACGTTTGCAAACTATGTTGCCGTTAAACTATGTTTTAAAACTAATAAAAACTAATTTGCGATTCATCGTAACTGCGATATACGACCTTCCGGACAGTGAGGACTGCACTTCCGGCATCCAATCACAGAACGCGTTATTGCGTAGGCGTGGCCGATGTGAGAGCGAGCTGATGCTGAGCCCAGCGCGTGCGCCATTACGGTACGTAATTCGATTTCTTCCGGAGAAAATAATAATTTCTCGATTTCTTATGCGCATTATTTCTCCCAATTCAGTCAGAGCGAAGGGCGGAAGCGAAGAGCGTTGTTTTTTTTGTTTACGGGCGTACGGGCGGGGTAGAGCGTACGGGTAGCGTTTTTTTTTTTTTTTTGGCACATTTGAGAGCGTATTCATTTATTTCACGTTGGCAAACTATGTTGCCGCTATGTTGGCGTTAAACTATGTTTTAAAACTATGGCGATTTCTTTACCAAACTCCGCTAGCCGTTAGCTTTGGACCAAACCATTTCATGTAAATAGAGGGGGGGGATTGTCACCGTACTCGCAAGCCGTTAGCTTTGGACCAAACCATTGCATGTAAATAGAGGGGGGGGGGATATACTTTTAGATATATATATAGTAGTAATAGTACGGGCATGCCCTAGTAAATTTCAATGCACTTATCAGGCATATCCATAGTCTTTATTGGAGGCATAGCAAATGTATGTCAGGCATTGCAAACACGTAACCATAAGTGACAACTGACAGTTACAACTGGCAGGTGTCATGGTGTGAAGACCCTTTCAGCCACCCCCTCCAGCTTTTGTGCAAGATTGTCGTACGATGGAAAAAGGTTCCCAAATGTGAATCTTTGGCTATAATTACAGCACGTGCGATGAAGAAGAAGAAGAAGAGGAAGAAGAAGAAGAAGAAAAGGAAGAAGGAGAAGAATCTCCACATAAAGGTTTCGATGAAGGAATGATTAAAAGGACCGACAGAGGCAATTACAGCACAATATATCGGCAATTGTGTGTGGAAGAGCATGAGACTGTGAACCGTGGGTGAATGTCACTCCCGAAAGTGGGAATGTTATCCCCGAAGTGGGAATGTTATCCCCGAAGTGGGAACGTCACCCCCGAAGTGGGAACGTCACCCCCGAAGTGGGAACGGCACCCCCGAAGTGGGAACGGCACCCCCGAAGTGGGAACGGCACCCCCGAAGTGGGAACGGCACCCCCGAAGTGGGAACGGCACCCCCGAAGTGGGAACGGCACCCCCGAAGTGGGAACGGCACCCCCGAAGTGGGAACGGCACCCCCGAAGTGGGAACGGCACCCCCGAAGTGGGAACGGCACCCCCGAAGTGGGGACGGCACCCCCGAAGTGGGGACGGCACCCCCGAAGTGGGGACGGCACCCCCAACGTGGGGACGGCACCCCCAACGTGGGGACGGCACCCCCAACGTGGGGACGGCACCCCCAAAGTGGGGACGGCACCCCCAAAGTGGGGACGACACCCCCAAAGTGGGGACGACACCCCCAAAGTGGGGACGACACCCCCAAAGTGGGGACGACACCCCCAACGTGGGGACGACACCCCCAACGTGGGGACGACACCCCCAACGTGGGGACGACACCCCCAACGTGGGGACGACACCCCCAACGTGGGGACGACACCCCCAACGTGGGGACGACACCCCCAACGTGGGGACGACACCCCCAACGTGGGGACGACACCCCCAACGTGGGGACGACACCCCCAACGTGGGGACGACACCCCCAACGTGGGGACGACACCCCCAACGTGGGGACGACACCCCCAACGTGGGAACGTCACCCCCAAAGTGGGAACGTCACCCCCAAAGTGGGAACGTCACCCCCAAAGTGGGAACGTCACCCCCAAAGTGGGAACGTCACCCCCAAAGTGGGAACGTCACCCCCAAAGTGGGAACGTCGCCCCCAAAGTGGGAACGTCGCCCCCAAAGTGGGAACGTCGCCCCCAAAGTGGGAACGTCGCCCCCAAAGTGGGAACGTCGCCCCCAAAGTGGGAACGTCGCCCCCAAAGTGGGAACGTCGCCCCCAAAGTGGGAACGTCGCCCCCAAAGTGGGAACGTCGCCCCCAAAGCGGGAACGCCGCCCCCAAAGCGGGAACGTCGCCCCCAAAAGCGGGAACGTCGCCCCCAAAGCGGGAACGCCGCCCCCAAAGCGGGAACGCCGCCCCCAAAGCGGGAACGCCGCCCCCAAAGCGGGAACGTCGCCCCCAAAAGCGGGAACGCCGCCCCCAAAGCGGGAACGCCGCCCCCAAAGCGGGAACGCCGCCCCCAAAGCGGGAACGCCGCCCCCAAAGCGGGAACGCCGCCCCCAAAGCGGGAACGCCACCCCCAAAGCGGGAACGCCGCTCCCAAAGCGGGAACGCCGCTCCCAAAGCGGGAATGCCGCTCCCAAAGCGGGAATGCCACTCCCAAAGTGGGAATGCCACTCCCAAAGTGGGAATGCCACTCCCAAAATGTTTGATTCCTTTTTAGATAAACATAAAGCTCGTACACCTAGGCTACAATCAACACCTGGGTTTTTGGCAGATACTTTGATCCGCTGGCATTGGTTCTCCCCTCAAATCTGATGGATATGACTGATGAGAAATTAAATTCTGAGGGTGAATATCACTGAGTGTCAGTTTGTTATCTTGCCAAAACGAAGTTTTTGCAAGATGTATCAGTCAGCTTGTATGTTTGTTACTTGCCGGAAAAAATTTTCCGGCAAGTATGTTGATCTGTTCGTTTGTCTGTTTGTTACTTGCCGGAAAATTTTTTCCAGCAAGTTTGTTGATCTGTTCGTTTGTCTGTTTGTCTGTCTGTTTGTCTGTCTGTTTGTCTGTTTGTCTGTTTGTCTGTCTGTCTGTCTGTCTGTCTGTCTGTCTGTCTGTTTGCAGCACTGCGTCTACACCGTTGCACGTAGAATCGCCAAACTTTGCACACTTATTGGTCTTGCCCTGGAATAGACTGTGCCCAATTGATGACGTCATCGGTGACGTGGTTCGGCCGCCATCTTGGAAAAACCGAAAAACTTTGCACCTCTATATCTCCGAAAGTACTGAACAGAAAAAATTGAGACATGGCTCATTGTAAAGAACTCTCCATGGGGAATAAAATGTTAATGATGACGTCATATGTCACGTGGTCGGCCGCCATCTTGGAAAAACGGCAAAACTTTGCACCACGAAATCTCCAAAAGTGCTGAACAGAAAAAATTGAGACATGGCTCATTGTAAAGAACTCTCCATGGGGAATAAAATATGTTAATGATGATGTCATATGTCACGTGGTCGGCCGCCATCTTGGAAAAACGGCAAAACTTTGCACCACTATATCTCCAAAAGTGCTGAACAGAAAAAATTGAGACATGGCTCATTGTAAAGAACTCTCCATGGGGAATAAAATATGTTAATGATGATATCATCGGTCACGTGGTTCGGCCGCCATATTTGTTCTAAATGGCCGATAAAAAGTACATTCCGGCAAGCCCTCGGTCTCTGACCGATTTTTCATTACTTGCCGGAAAATTTTTTCCAGCAAGTATGTTGATCTGTTCGTTTGTCTGTTTGTTACTTGCCGGAAAAGATTCCGGCAAGTATGTTGATCTGTTCGTTACTTGCCGGAAAAGATTCCGGCAAGTATGTTGATCTGTTCGTTTGTTTGTCTGTCTGTCTGTCTGTCTGCAGCACTGCGTCTACACCGTTGCACGTAGAATCGCCAAACTTTGCACACATATTGGTCTTGCCCTGGAATAGACTGTGCCCAATTGATGACGTCATCGGTGACGTGGTTCGGCCGCCATCTTGGAAAAACCGAAAAACTTTGCACCTCTATATCTCCGAAAGTACTGAACAGAAAAAATTGAGACATGGCTCGTTGTAAAGAACTCTCCATGGGGAATAAAATACGTAAATGATGACGTCATCAGTCACGTGGTTCTGGCGCCATCTTGGAAAAACCGAAAAACGTTGCGCCACTATATCTCCAAAAGTGCTGAACAGAAAAAATTGAGACTTGGCTCATTGTAAAGAACTCTCCATGGGGAATAAAATATGTTAATGATGACGTCATATGTCACGTGGTCGGCCGCCATCTTGGAAAAACGGCAAAAATTTTCACCACTATAACTCCAAAAGTGCTGAACAGAAAAAATTGAGACATGGCTCATTGTAAAGAACTCTCCATGGGGAATAAAATATGTTAATGATGACGTCATCAGTCACGTGGTCGGCCGCCATCTTGGAAAAACCGAAAAACTCTGCACCTCCACATCTCCAAAAGTCCTGAACAGAAAAAATTGAGGTATGGCTCATTGTAAAGAACTCTCCATGGGGAATAAAATATGTTAATGATGACGTCATGTATCACATAGTTCGGCCGCCATATTTGTTCTAAATGGCCGATAAAAAAGTACATTCCGGCAAGTCCTCGGTCTCTGACCGATTTTTCATTACTTGCCGGAAAAGATTCTGGCAAGTATGTTGATCTGTTCGTTTGTTACTTGCCGGAAAAGATTCCGGCAAGTATGTTGATCTGTTCGTTTGTTACTTGCCGGAAAATTTTTTCCGGCAAGTATGTTGATCTGTTTGTTTGTTACTTGCCGGAAAAATTTCCGGCAAGTATGTTGATCTGTTCGTTTGTTTGTCTGTTTGTCTGTTTGTCTGTTTGTCTGTCTGTCTGTCTGTCTGTCTGTCTGTCTGTTTGCAGCACTGCGTCTACACCGTTGCACGTAGAATCGCCAAACTTTGCACACATATTGGTCTTTCCCTGGAATAGACTGTGCCCAATTGATGACGTCATCGGTGACGTGGTTCGGCCGCCATCTTGGAAAAACCGAAAAACTTTGCACCTCTATATCTCCGAAAGTACTGAACAGAAAAAATTGAGACATGGCTCATTGTAAAGAACTCTCCATGGCGAATAAAATATGTTAATGATGACGTCATCAGTCACGTGGTCGGCCACCATCTTGGAAAAACAGCAAAACTTTGCACCACTATATCTCCAAAAGTGCTGAACAGAAAAAATTGAGACATGGCTCATTGCAAAGAACTCTCCATGGGGAATAAAATATGTTAATGCTGACGTCATCAGTCACGTGGTCGGCCGCCATCTTGGAAAAACGGCAAAACTTTGCACCACTATATTTCCAAAAGTGCTGAACAGAAAAGATTGAGACATGGCTCATTGTAAAGAACTCTCCATGGGGAATAAAATATGTTAATGATGACGTCATCAGTCACGTGGTCGGCCACCATCTTGGAAAAACAGCAAAGCTTTGCACCACTATATCTCCAAAAGTGCTGAACAGAAAAAATTGAGACATGGCTCATTGCAAATAACTCTCCATGGGGAATAAAATATGTTAATGATGACGTCATCAGTCACGTGGTCGGCCGCCATCTTGGAAAAACGGCAAAACTTTGCACCACTATATCTCCAAAAGTGCTGAACAGAAAAAATTGAGACATGGCTCATTGCAAATAACTCTCCATGGGGAATAAAATATGTTAATGATGACGTCATCAGTCACGTGGTCGGCCGCCATCTTGGAAAAACGGCAAAACTTTGCACCACTATATTTCCAAAAGTGCTGAACAGAAAAAATTGAGACATGGCTCATTGTAAAGAACTCTCCATGGGGAATAAAATATGTTAATGATGACGTCATCGGTCACGTGGTTCAGCCGCCATATTTGTCCTAAATGGCCGATAAAAAAGTACATTCCGGCAAGTCCTCGGTCTCTGACCGATTTTTCATCTGTTTGTCTGTCTGTTTGTCTGTCTGTCTGTTTGCAGCACTGCGTCTACACCGTTGCACGGAGAATCGCCAAACTTTGCAAACATATTGGTCTTGCCCTGGAATAGACTGTGCCCAATTGATGACGTCATCGGTGACGGTGTTCGGCCGCCATCTTGGAAAAACCGAAAAACTTTGCACCTCTATATCTCCGAAAGTACTGTACAGATAAAATTGAGACATGGCTCATTGTAAAGAACTCTCCATGGGGAATAAAATATGTTAATGATGACGTCATATGTCACGTGGTCGGCCGCCATCTTGGAAAAACGGCAAAAATTTGCACCACTATATCTCCAAAAGTGCTGAACAGAAAAAATTGAGACATGGCTCATTGTAAAGAACTCTCCATGGGGAATAAAATATGTTAATGATGACGTCATCAGTCACGTGGTCGGCCGCCATCTTGGAAAAACCGAAAAACTTAGCACCTCCATATCTCCAAAAGTGCTGAACAGAAAAAATTGAGACATGACTCATTGTAAAGAACTCCCCATGGGGAATAAAATATGTTAATGATGACGTCATCAGTCACGTGGTCGGCTGCCATCTTGGAAAAACGGCAAAACTTTGCACCACTAAATCTCCAAAAGTGCTGAACAGAAAAAATTGAGATATGGCTCATTGTAAAGAACTCTCCATGGGGAATAAAATATGTTAATGATGACGTCATATGTCACGTGGTCGGCCGCCATCTTGGAAAAACGGCAAAAATTTGCACCACTATATCTCCAAAAGTGCTGAACAGAAAAAATTGAGACATGGCTCATTGTAAAGAACTCTCCATGGGGAATAAAATATGTTAATGATGACGTCATCAGTCACGTGGTCGGCCGCCATCTTGGAAAAACCGAAAAACTTAGCACCTCCATATCTCCAAAAGTGCTGAACAGAAAAAATTGAGACATGACTCATTGTAAAGAACTCCCCATGGGGAATAAAATATGTTAATGATGACGTCATCAGTCACGTGGTCGGCTGCCATCTTGGAAAAACGGCAAAACTTTGCACCACTAAATCTCCAAAAGTGCTGAACAGAAAAAATTGAGACATGGCTCAATGTAAAGAACTCCATGGGGAATAAAATATGTTAATGATGATGTCATATGTCACGTGGTCGGCCGCCATCTTGGAAAAACGGCAAAACTTTGCACCACTATATCTCCAAAAGTGCTGAACAGAAAATATTGAGACATGGCTCATTGTAAAGAACTCTCCATGGGGAATAAAATATGTTAATGATGACGTCATCAGTCACGTGGTCGGCCGCCATCTTGGAAAAACGGCAAAACTTTGCACCACTATATCTCCAAAAGTGCTGAATAGAAAAAATTGAGACATGGCTCATTGCAAAGAACTCTCCATGGGGAATAAAATATGTTAATGATGACGTCATCGGTCACGTGGTTCGGCCGCCATCTTGGAAAAAACGAAAAACTTTGCACCTCCATATCCCCGAAAGTGCTGAATAGAAAAAATTGAGACATGGCTCATTGTAAAGAACTCTCCATGGGGAATCAAATATGTTCATCATGACGTCATTGGTCACGTGGTTCGGCTGCCATATTTGTCCTAAATGGCCAATAAAAAAGTACATTCCGGCAAGTCCTCGGTCGCTGACCGATTTTTCATTTGTCTGTCTGTTTGTTACTTGCCGGAAAAATTTTCCGGCAAGTATGTTGATCTGTTCGTTTGTTACTTGCCGGAAAATTTTTTCCGGCAAGTATGTTGATCTGTTCGTTTGTTTGTCTGTCTGTT
Organism: Myxine glutinosa; assembly: GCF_964187855.1. Classification (NCBI taxonomy): domain Eukaryota; kingdom Metazoa; phylum Chordata; class Myxini; order Myxiniformes; family Myxinidae; genus Myxine; species Myxine glutinosa. Next base: position 116,994,844 of record NC_136262.1, read on the forward strand.
TGTCTGTTTGTCTCTCTGTTTGTCTGTCTGTTTGTCTGTCTGTTTGCAGCACTGCGTCTACACCGTTGCACGGAAAATCGCCAAACTTTGCACACATATTCGTCTTGCCCTGGAATAGACTGTGCCCAATATATGACGTCATCGGTCACGTGTTTCGGCGGCCATCTTGGAAAAACCGAAATAATTTGCACCGCTATATCTCCGAAAGTACTGAACAGAAAAAATTGAGACATGGCTCATTGTGAAGAACTCTCCATGGGGAATAAAATGTGTTAATGATGACGTCATCAGTCACGTGGTTCGGTCGCCATCTTGGAAAAACGGCAAAACGTTGTGCCACTGTATCTCCAAAAGTGCTGAACAGAAAAAATTGAGACATGGCTCATTGTAAAGAACTCTCCATGGGGAATAAAATATGTTAATGATGACGTCATATGTCACGTGGTCGGCCGCCATCTTGGAAAAACGGCAAAACTTTGCACCACCATATCTCCAAAAGTGCTGAACAGAAAAAATTGAGACATGGCTCATTGTAAAGAACTCTCCATGGGGAATAAAATATGTAAATGCTGACGTCATCAGTCACGTGGTCGGCCGCCATCTTGGAAAAACGGCAAAACTTTGCACCACGAAATCTCCAAAAGTGCTGAACAGAAAAAATTGAGACATGGCTCATTGTAAAGAACTCTCCATGGGGAATAAAATATGTTAATGCTGATGTCATATGTCACGTGGTCGGCCGCCATCTTGGAAAAACGGCAAAACTTTGCACCACTATATCTCCAAAAGTGCTGAACAGAAAAAATTTAGACATGGCTCATTGTAAAGAACTCTCCATGGGGAATAAAATTTGTTAATGATGACGTCATGTGTCACGTGGTTCGGCCGCCATCTTGGAAAAACCGAAAAACTTAGCACCTCTATGTGTCCAAAAGTGCTGAATAGAAAAAATTGAGACATGCCTCATTGTAAAGAACTCTCCATGGGGAATGAAATATGTTGATGATGACGTCATCGGTCACGTGGTTCGGCCGCCATCTTGGAAAAACTGAAAAACCTTGCACCTCCATATCTCCAAAGGTGCTAAATAGAAAAAATTGAGACGTGGCTCATTGGAAAGAACTCTCCATGGGGAATGAAATATGTTGATGATGACGTCATCGGTCACGTGGTTCGGCCGTCATATTTGTCCTAAGTGGCCGATAAAAAAGTAAATTCCGGCAAGTCCTCGGTCTCTGACCGATTTTTCATCTGTCTGTTTGTCTGTTTGTTACTTGCCGGAAAAGATTCCGGCAAGTATGTTGATCTGTTCGTTTGTTTGTCTGTCTGTTTGTTACTTGCCGGAAAATTTTTTCCGGCAAGTATGTTGATCTGTTCGTTACTTGCCGGAAAAGATTCCGGCAAGTATGTTGATCTGTTCGTTTGTTACTTGCCGGAAAAGATTCCGGCAAGTATGTTGATCTGTTCGTTTGTTTGTCTGTTTGTCTGTTTGTCTGTTTGTCTGTTTGCAGCACTACGTCTACACCGTTGCACGTAGAATCGCCAAACTTGGCACACATATTGGTCTTGCCCTCTAAGATACTGTGCCCAAACGATGACGTCATCAGTCACGTGGTTCGGCCTCCATCTTGGAAAAACCGAAAAATTTTGCACCTCGATATCTCAAAGTGCTGAACAGAAAAAATTGAGCCATGGCTCATTGTAAAGAACTCTCCATTGGGAATAAAACATGTTAATGATGACGTCATAGGTCACGTGGTTCGGCCGCCATCTTGGAAAAACGGCAAAATTTTGCACCACTATATCTCCAAAAGTGCTGAACAGAAAAAATTGAGACATGGCTCATTGTAAAGAACTCTCCATGGGGAATAAAATATGTTAATGATGACGTCATCAGTCACGTAGTTCGGTCGCCATCTTGGAAAACCCGAAAAACTTTGCACCACTATATCTCCAAAAGTGCTGAATAGAAAAAATTGAGACATGGCTCATTGTAAAGAACTCTCCATGGGGAATAAAATATGTTAATGATGATGTCATCGGTCAGGTGGTTCGGCCGCCATCTTGGAAAAACCGAAAAACTTTGCACCTCCGTATCTCAAAAAGTGCAGAATGGAAAAAATTGAGACATGGCTCATTGTAAAGAACTCTCCATGGGGAATAAAATTTGTTAATGATGACGTCATCGGTCACGTGGTTTAGCCGCCATCTTGGAAAAACCTAGCACCTCCATATCTCCGAAAGTGCTGAACAGAAAAAATTGAGACATGGCTCATTGTAAAGAACTCTCCATGGGGAATAAAATTTGTTAATGATGACGTCATCGGTCACGTGGTTTAGCCGCCATCTTGGAAAAACCTAGCACCTCCATATCTCCGAAAGTGCTGAATAGAAAAAATTGAGACATGACTCATTGTAAAGAACTCTCCATGGGGAATAATATATGTTAATGATGACGTCATCGGTCACATGGTTCGGCCACCATATTTGTCCTAAATGGCCGATAAAAAAGTACATTCCGGCAAGTCCTCGGTCTCTGACCGATTTTTCATTTGTCTGTTTGTCTGTTTGTCTGTTTGTCTGTTTGTCTGTTTGCAGCACTACGTCTACACCGTTGCACGTAGAATCACCAAACTTTGCACACGTATTTGTCTTGCCCTCTAATATACTGTGCCCAAATGATGACGTCATCGGTCACGTGGTTCGGCCGCCATCTTGGAAAAACCGAAAAATTTTGCACCTCCATATCTCCAAAAGTCCTGAACAGAAAAAATTGAGACATGGCTCATTGTAAAGAACTCTCCATGGGGAATAAAATCTGTTAATGATGACGTCATCAGTCACGTGGTCGGCCGCCATCTTGGAAAAACGGCAAAACTTTGCACCATGATATCTCCAAAAGTGCTGAACAGAAAAAATTGAGACATGGCTCATTGTAAAGAACGCTCCATGGGGAATAAAATATGTTAATGATGACGTCATATGTCACGTGGTCGGCCGCCATCTTGGAAAAACGGCAAAAATTTGCACCACTATATCTCCAAAAGTGCTGAACAGAAAAAATTGAGACATTGCTCATTGTAAAGAACTCTCCATGGGGAATAAAATATGTTAATGATGACGTCATATGTCACGTGGTTCGGCCGCCATCTTGGAAAAACCGAAAAATTTTGCACCTCCATTTCTCTGAAAGTGCTGAATAGAAAAAATTGAGACATGGCTCATTGTAAAGAACTCTCCATGGGGAATAAAATATGTTAATGATGATGCCATCGGTCACGTGGTTCGGCCGCCATCTTGGAAAAACGGGAAAACTTTGCACCACTATATCTCCAAAAGTGCAGAATGGAAAAAATTGAGACATGGCTCATTGTAAAGAACTCTCCATGGGGAATAAAATATGTTAATGATGACGTCATCGGTCACGTGGTTCGGCCGCCATATTTGTCCTAAATGGCCGATAAAAAAGTACATTCCGGCAAGTCCTCGGTCTCTGACCGATTTTTCATTACTTGCCGGAAAAGATTCCGGCAAGTATGTTGATCTGTTCGTTACTTGCCGGAAAAATTTTCCGGCAAGTATGTTGATCTGTTCGTTTGTTTGTCTGTCTGTCTGTCTGTCTGTCTGTCTGTCTGTTTGTCTGTTTGCAGCACTACGTCTACACCGTTGCACGTAGAATCGCCAAACTTGGCACACATATTGGTCTTGCCCTCTAATATACTGTGCCCAAATGATGACGTCATCGGTGACGTGGTTCGGCCGCCATCTTGGAAAAACCGAAAAACTTTACACCTCCATATCTCCGAAAGTGCTGAACAGAAAAAATTGAGAGATGGCTCATTGTAAATAACTCTCCATGGGGAATAAAATATGTTACTGATGAAGTCATCAGTCACGTGGTTCGGCCGCCATCTTGGAAAAACCGAAAAACTTTGCACCTCCATATCTCCGAAAGTGCTGAACAGAAAAAATTGAGACATGGCTCATTGTAAAAAACTCTCCATGGGGAATAAAATATGTTAATGATGACGTCATCAGTCACGTGGTCGGCCGCCATCTTGGAAAAACGGCAAAACTTTGCACCACGATATCTCCAAAAGTGCTGAACAGAAAAAATTGAGACATGGCTCATTGTAAAGAACTCTCCATGGCGAATAAAATATGTTAATGATGACGTCATATGTCACGTGGTCGGCCGCCATCTTGGAAAAACCGAAAAACTTTGCACCTCCATATCTCCGGAAGTGCTGAACAGAAAAAATTGAGACATGGCTCATTGGTAAGAACTCTCCATGGGGAATAAAATATGTTAATGATGACGTCATATGTCACGTGGTCGGCCGCCATCTTGGAAAAACCGAAAAACTTTGCACCTCCATATCTCCGAAAGTGCTGAATAGAAAAAATTGAGACATGGCTCATTGTAAAGAACTCTCCATGGGGAATAAAATATGTTAATGATGATATCATCGGTCACGTGGTTCGGCCGCCATATTTGTTCTAAATGGCCGATAAAAAGTACATTCCGGCAAGTCCTCGGTCGCTGACCGATTTTTACTTGCCGGAAAAATTTTCCGGCAAGTATGTTGATCTGTTCGTTACTTGCCGGAAAAATTTTCCGGCAAGTATGTTGATCTGTTCGTTTGTTACTTGCCGGAAAAGATTCCGGCAAGTATGTTGATCTGTTCGTTTGTTACTTGCCGGAAAAATTTTCCGGCAAGTATGTTGATCTGTTCGTTTGTTTGTCTGTCTGTCTGTCTGTCTGTCTGTCTGTTTGTCTGTCTGTTTGCAGCACTGCGTCTACACCGTTGCACGGAGAATCGCCAAACTTTGCACACATATTGGTCTTGCCCTGGAATAGACTGTGCCCAATTGATGACGTCATCGGTGACGTGGTTCGGCCGCCATCTTGGAAAAACCGAAAAACTTTGCACTTCTATATCTCCGAAAGTACTGAACAGAAAAAATTGAGACATGGCTCATTGTAAAGAACTCTCCATGGGGAATAAAATATGTTAATGATGACATCATCAGTCACGTGGTCGGCCGCCATCTTGGAAAAACGGCAAAACTTTGCACCACGAAATCTCCAAAAGTGCTGAACAGAAAAAATTGAGACATGGCTCATTGTAAAGAACTCTCCATGGGGAATAGAAGATGTTAATGATGACGTCATCAGTCACGTGGTCGGCCGCCATCTTGGAAAAACGGCAAAACTTTGCACCTCCATATCTCTGAAAGTACTGAATAGAAAAAATTGAGACATGGCTCATTGTAAAGAACTCTCCATGGGGAATAAAATATGTGAATGATGACGTCATCAGTCACGTGGTCGGCCGCCATCTTGGAAAAACGGCAAAACTTTGCACCACGATATCTCCAAAAGTGCTGAACAGAAAAAATTGAGACATGGCTCATTGGAAAGAACTCTCCATGGGGAATAAAATATGTTAATGATGACATCATATGTCACGTGGTTCGGCCGCCATCTTGGAACAACCGAAAAATTTTGCACCTCCATATCTCTGAAAGTGCTGAATAGAAAAAATTGAGACATGGCTCATTGTAAAGAACTCTCCATGGGGAATAAAATATGTTAATGATGACATCATAGGTCACGTGGTTCGGCCGCCATCTTGGAAAAACCGAAAAACGTAGCACCTCCATATCTCCAAAAGTGCTGAATAGAAAAAATGAGACATGGCTCATTGGAAAGAACTCTCCATGGGGAATAATATATGTATGTTAATGATGACGTCATCGGTCACGTGGTTCGGCCGCCATATTTGTCCAAAATGGCCGACAAAAAAGTACATTCCGGCAAGTCCTCGGTCTCTGACCGATTTTTCATTTGTTTGTCTGTCTGTTTGTCTGTTTGCAGCACTACGTCTACACCGTTGCACGTAGAATCACCAAACTTTGCACACGTATTTGTCTTGCCCTCTAATATACTGTGCCCAAATGATGACGTCATCGGTCACGTGGTTCGGCCGCCATCTTGGAAAAACCGAAAAATTTTGCACCTCGATATCAAAGTGCTGAACAGAAAAAATTGAGACATGGCTCATTGTAAAGAACTCTCCATGGGGAATAAAATATGTTAATGATGACGTCATCGGTCACGTGGTTCGGCCGCCATCTTGGAAAAACCGAAAATTTTTGCACCTCCATATCTCCGAAAGTCCTGAACAGAAAAAATTGAGACATGGCTCATTGTAAAGAACTCTCCATGGGGAATAAAATATGTTAATGATGACGTCATCAGTCACGTGGTCGGCCGCCATCTTGGAAAAACCGAAAATTTTTGCACCTCCATATCTCCGAAAGTCCTGAACAGAAAAAATTGAGACATGGCTCATTGTAAAGAACTCTCCATGGGGAATAAAATATGTTAATGATGACGTCATCAGTCACGTGGTCGGCCGCCATCTTGGAAAAACCGAAAATTTTTGCACCTCCATATCTCCGAAAGTCCTGAACAGAAAAAATTGAGACATGGCTCATTGTAAAGAACTCTCCACGGGGAATAAAATATGTTAATGATGACGTCATCAGTCACGTGGTCGGCCGCCATCTTGGAAAAACGGCAAAACTTTGCACCACGATATCTCCAAAAGTGCTGAACAGAAAAAATTGAGACATGGCTCATTGTAAAGAACGCTCCATGGGGAATAAAATATGTTAATGATGACGTCATCAGTCACGTGGTCGGCCGCCATCTTGGAAAAACGGCAAAACTTTGCACCACGATATCTCCAAAAGTGCTGAACAGAAAAAATTGAGACATGGCTCATTGTAAAGAACGCTTCATGGGGAATAAAATATGTTAATGACGTCATATGTCACGTGGTTCGGCCGCCATCTTGGAAAAACCGAAAATTTTTGCACCTCCACATCTCTGAAAGTGCTGAATAGAAAAAATTGAGACATGGCTCATTGTAAAGAACTCTCCATGCGGAATAAAACATGTTAATGATGACGTCATCGGTCACGTGGTCCGGCCGCCATCTTGGAAAAACCGAAAAACTTTGCACCTCCAGTGCTGAATAGAAAAAATGAGACATGGCTCATTGGAAAGAACTCTCCATGGGGAATAAAATATGTTAATAATGACGTCATCGGTCACGTGGTTCGGCCGCCATCTTGGAAAAACCAAAAAACTTAGCACCTCGATATATCTCCGGAAGTGCTGAATAGAAAAAATTGAGACGTGGCTCATTGTAAAGAACTCTCCATGGGGAATAAAATATGTTAATGATGATGTCATCGGTCACACGGTTCGGCCGCCATATTTGTCCTAAATGGCCGACAAAAAAGTAAATTCCGGCAAGTCCTCGGTCTCTGACCGATTTTTCATCTGTTTGTCTGTCTGTCTGTCTGTTTGTCTGTCTGTTTGCAGCACTGCGTCTACACCGTTGCACGGAGAATCGCCAAACTTTGCACACATATTGGTCTTGCCCTGGAATAGACTGTGCCCAATTGATGACGTCATCGGTGACGTGGTTCGGCCGCCATCTTGGAAAAACCGAAAAACTTTGCACCTCTATATCTCCGAAAGTACTGTACAGAAAAAATTGAGACATGGCTCATTGTAAAGAACTCTCCATGGGGAATAAAATATGTAAATGATGACGTCATCAGTCACGTGGTTCGGGCGCCATCTTGGAAAAACGGCAAAACGTTGCGCCACTATATCTCCAAAAGTGCTGAACAGAAAAAATTGAGACATGGCTCATTGTAAAGAACTCTCCATGGGGAATAAAATATGTTAATGATGACGTCATATGTCACGTGGTCGGCCGCCATCTTGGGAAAACGGCAAAAATTTGCACCACTATATCTCCAAAAGTGCTGAACAGAAAAAATTGAGACATGGCTCATTGTAAAGAACTCTCCATGGGGAATAAAATATGTTAATGATGACGTCATCAGTCACGTAGTCGGCCGCCATCTTGGAAAAACCGAAAAACTTAGCACCTCCATATCTCCGAAAGTGCTGAATAGAAAAAATTGAGACATGGCTCATTGTAAAGAACTCTCCATGGGGAATAAAATATGTTAATGATGATGTCATCGGTCACGTGGTTCGGCCGCCATCTTGGAAAAACCGAAAAACTCTGCACCTCCACATCTCCAAAAGTCCTGAATAGAAAAAATTGAGACATGGCTCATTGTAAAGAACTCTCCATGGGGAATAAAATATGTTAATGATGACGTCATCGGTCACGTGGTTCGGCCGCCATATTTGTCCTAAATGGCCGATAAAAAAGTACATTCCGGCAAGTCCTCGGTCTCTGACCGATTTTTCATTACTTGCCGGAAAAGATTCCGGCAAGTATGTTGATCTGTTCGTTTGTTTGTCTGTCTGTTTGTCTGTTTGCAGCACTACGTCTACACCGTTGCACGTAGAATCACCAAACTTTGCACACGTATTTGTCTTGCCCTCTAATATACTGTGCCCAAATGATGACGTCATCGGTCACGTGGTTCGGCCGCCATCTTGGAAAAACCGAAAAATTTTGCACCTCGATATCAAAGTGCTGAACAGAAAAAATTGAGACATGGCTCATTGTAAAGAACTCTCCATGGGGAATAAAATATGTTAATGATGACGTCATCGGTCACGTGGTTCGGCCGCCATCTTGGAAAAACCGAAAATTTTTGCACCTCCATATCTCCGAAAGTCCTGAACAGAAAAAATTGAGACATGGCTCATTGTAAAGAACTCTCCATGGGGAATAAAATATGTTAATGATGACGTCATCAGTCACGTGGTCGGCCGCCATCTTGGAAAAACCGAAAATTTTTGCACCTCCATATCTCCGAAAGTCCTGAACAGAAAAAATTGAGACATGGCTCATTGTAAAGAACTCTCCATGGGGAATAAAATATGTTAATGATGACGTCATCAGTCACGTGGTCGGCCGCCATCTTGGAAAAACCGAAAATTTTTGCACCTCCATATCTCCGAAAGTCCTGAACAGAAAAAATTGAGACATGGCTCATTGTAAAGAACTCTCCACGGGGAATAAAATATGTTAATGATGACGTCATCAGTCACGTGGTCGGCCGCCATCTTGGAAAAACGGCAAAACTTTGCACCACGATATCTCCAAAAGTGCTGAACAGAAAAAATTGAGACATGGCTCATTGTAAAGAACGCTCCATGGGGAATAAAATATGTTAATGATGACGTCATCAGTCACGTGGTCGGCCGCCATCTTGGAAAAACGGCAAAACTTTGCACCACGATATCTCCAAAAGTGCTGAACAGAAAAAATTGAGACATGGCTCATTGTAAAGAACGCTTCATGGGGAATAAAATATGTTAATGACGTCATATGTCACGTGGTTCGGCCGCCATCTTGGAAAAACCGAAAATTTTTGCACCTCCACATCTCTGAAAGTGCTGAATAGAAAAAATTGAGACATGGCTCATTGTAAAGAACTCTCCATGCGGAATAAAACATGTTAATGATGACGTCATCGGTCACGTGGTCCGGCCGCCATCTTGGAAAAACCGAAAAACTTTGCACCTCCAGTGCTGAATAGAAAAAATGAGACATGGCTCATTGGAAAGAACTCTCCATGGGGAATAAAATATGTTAATAATGACGTCATCGGTCACGTGGTTCGGCCGCCATCTTGGAAAAACCAAAAAACTTAGCACCTCGATATATCTCCGGAAGTGCTGAATAGAAAAAATTGAGACGTGGCTCATTGTAAAGAACTCTCCATGGGGAATAAAATATGTTAATGATGATGTCATCGGTCACATGGTTCGGCCGCCATATTTGTCCTAAATGGCCGACAAAAAAGTAAATTCCGGCAAGTCCTCGGTCTCTGACCGATTTTTCATCTGTTTGTTACTTGCCGGAAAAGATTCCGGCAAGTATGTTGATCTGTTCGTTTGTTTGTCTGTCTGTTTGTCTGTCTGTCTGTTTGCAGCACTGCGTCTACACCGTTGCACGTAGAATCGCCAAACTTTGCACACTTATTGGTCTTGCCCTGGAATAGACTGTGCCCAATTGATGACGTCATCGGTGACGTGGTTCGGCCGCCATCTTGGAAAAACCGAAAAATTTTGCACCTCCATTTCTCCGAAAGTCCTGAACAGAAAAAATTGAGACATGGCTCATTGTAAAGAACTCTCCATGGGGAATAAAATATGTTAACGATGACGTCATCAGTCACGTGGTTCGGCCGCCATCTTGGAAAAACCGAAATTTTTTGCACCTCCATTTCTCCGAAAGTCCTGAACAGAAAAAATTGAGACATGGCTCATTGTAAAGAACTCTCCATGGGGAATAAAATATGTTAATGATGACGTCATCAGTCACGTGGTCGGCCGCCATCTTGGAAAAACGGTAAAACTTTGCACCACGATATCTCCAAAAGTGCTGAACAGAAAAAATTGAGACATGGCTCATTGTAAAGAACGCTCCATGGGGAATAAAATATGTTAATGATGACGTCATATGTCACGTGGTCGGCCGCCATCTTGGAAAAACGGCAAAACTTTGCACCACTATATCTCCAAAAGTGCTGAACAGAAAAAATTGAGACATTGCTCATTGTAAAGAACTCTCCATGGGGAATAAAATATGTTAATGATGACGTCATATGTCACGTGGTTCGGCCGCCATCTTGGAAAAACCGAAAAATTTTGCACCTCCATTTCTCTGAAAGTGCTGAATAGAAAAAATTGAGACATGGCTCATTGTAAAGAACTCTCCATGGGGAATAAAATATGTTAATGATGATGCCATCGGTCACGTGGTTCGGCCGCCATCTTGGAAAAACGGGAAAACTTTGCACCACTATATCTCCAAAAGTGCAGAATGGAAAAAATTGCGACATGGCTCATTGAAAAGAACTCTCCATGGGGAATAAAATATGTTAATGATGACGTCATCGGTCACGTGGTTCGGCCGCCATCTTGGAAAAACGGCAAAACTTTGCACCACAAAATCTCCAAAAGTGCTGAACAGAAAAAATTGAGACATGGCTCATTGTAAAGAACTCTCCATGGGGAATAAAATATGTTAATGATGATGTCACATGTCACGTGGTCGGCCGCCATCTTGGAAAAACGGCAAAACTTTGCACCACTATATCTCCAAAAGTGCTGAACAGAAAAAATTGAGACATGGCTCATTGTAAAGAACTCTCCATGGGGAATAAAATATGTTAATGATGACGTCATATGTCACGTGGTTCGGCCGCCATCTTGGAAAAAAATTGCACCTCCATATCTCTGAAAGTGCTGAATAGAAATAATTGAGACATGGCTCATTGAAAAGAACTCTCCATGGGGAATAAAATAAGTTAATGATGACGTCATCTATCACGTGTTTCGGCCGCCATATTTGTCCTAAATGGCCGATAAAAAAGTACATTCCGGCAAGTCCTCGGTCTCTGACCGATTTTTCATCTGTCTGTCTGTTTGTCTGTTTGCAGCACTACGTCTACACCGTTGCACGTAGAATCGCCAAACTTAGCACACGTATTTGTCTTGCGCTGGAAGAGACTGTGCCCAATTGATGACGTCATCAGTCACGTGGTTCGGCCGCCATCTTGGAAAAACCGAAAAATTTTGCACCTCCATATCTCTGAAGGTGCTGAATATAAAAAATTGAGACATGGCTCATTGTAAAGAACTCTCCATGGGGAAAAAAAAAATGTTAATGATTATGTCATAGGTGCCTCCATTATGATGTCATAATTCGACAAGTACAAAACTTCATCAATCAAGATGAAATTTATTGAGCATAATGTAGGAATAAATTAGTTTAGAAAACAAATGAAATAATGATGTCATCGGTCACGTGGTTTGGCCGCCATCTTGGAAAAACCGAAAAACTTGATCCAAAATGGCCGATAAAAAAGTACATTCCGGCAAGTCCTCGGTCTCTGACCGATTTTTCATTTGTCTGTTTGTCTGTTTGTCTGTCTGTTTGTCTGTTTGCAGCACTGCATCTACACCGTTGCACGGAGAATCGCCAAACTTTGCACACATAATGGTCTTGCCCTCTAATATATTGTGCCCCAATGATGACGTCATCGGTGACGTGGTTCGGCCGCCATCTTGGAAAAACCGAATAAATTTGCACCTCTATATCTCCGAAAGTACTGAACAGAAAAAATTGAGACATGGCTCATTGTAAAGAACTCTCCATGGGGAATAAAATATGTAAATGATGACGTCATCAGTCACGTGGTTCGGTCGCCATCTTGGAAAAACGGCAAATCGTTGCGCCACTATATCTCCAAAAGTGCTGAACAGAAAAAATTGAGACATGGCTCATTGGAAAGAACTCTCCATGGGGAATAAAATATGTTAATGATGACGTCATATGTCACGTGGTCGGCCGCCATCTTGGAAAAACGGCAAAACTTTGCACCACTATATCTCCAAAAGTGCTGAACAGAAATAATTGAGACATGGCTCATTGTAAAGAACTCTCCATGGGGAATAAAATATGTTAATGATGACGTCATCAGTCACGTGGTCGGCCGCCATCTTGGAAAAACGGCAAAACTTTGCACCACAAAATCTCCAAAAGTGCTGAACAGAAAAAATTGAGACATGGCTCATTGTAAAGAACTCTCCATGGGGAATAAAATATGTTAATGATGACGCCATCGGTCACGTGGTTCGGCCGCCATCTTGGAAAAATGGGAAAACTTTGCACCACTATATCTCCAAAAGTGCAGAATGGAAAAAATTGAGACATGGCTCATTGTAAAGAACTCTCAATGGGGAATAAAATATGTTAATGATGACGTCATATGTCACGTGGTTCGGCCGCCATCTTGGAAAAACCGAAAAATTGTGCACCTCCATATCTCTGAAAGTGCTGAATAGAAAAAATTGAGACATGGCTCATTGTAAAGAACTCTCCATGGGGAATAAAATATGTTAATAATGACATCATAGGTCACGTGGTTCGGCCGCCATATTTGTCCTAAATGGCCGATAAAAAAGTACATTCCGGCAAGTCCTCGGTCTCTGACCGATTTTTCATCTGTCTGTTTGTCTGTTTGCAGCACTGCGTCTACACCGTTGCACGGAGAATCGCCAAACTTTGCACACATAATGGTCTTGCCCTCTAATATACTGTGCCTCAATGATGACGTCATCGGTGACGTGGTTCGGCCGCCATCTTGGAAAAACCGAATAAATTTGCACCTCTATATCTCCGAAAGTACTGAACAGAAAAAATTGAGACATGGCTCATTGTAAAGAACTCTCCATGGGGAATAAAATATGTAAATGATGACGTCATCAGTCACGTGGTTCGGTCGCCATCTTGGAAAAACGGCAAAACGTTGCGCCACTATATCTCCAAAAGTGCTGAACAGAAAAAATTGAGACATGGCTCATTGGAAAGAACTCTCCATGGGGAATAAAATATGTAAATGATGACGTCATCAGTCACGTGGTTCGGTTGCCATCTTGGAAAAACGGCAAAACGTTGCGCCACTATATCTCCAAAAGTGCTGAACAGAAAAAATTGAGACATGGCTCATTGGAAAGAACTCTCCATGGGGAATAAAATATGTTAATGATGACGTCATATGTCACGTGGTCGGCCGCCATCTTGGAAAAACCGGAAAACGTTACACCTCCATATCTCCGAAAGACCTGAATAGAAAAACTTGGGACGTGGCTCAATGTAAAGAACTCTCCATGGGGAATAAAATATGTTACTGATGACGTCATCAGTCACGTGGTTCGGCCGCCATCTTGGAAAAACCGAAAAACTTAGCACCTCCATATCTCCAAAAGTGCTGAACAGACAAAAATTGAGACATGGCTCATTGTAAAGAAATCTCCATGGGGAATAAAATATGTTAATGATGACCTCATCGGTCACGTGGTTCGGCCGCCATATTTGTCCTAAATGGCCGATAAAAAGTAAATTCCGGCAAGTCCTCGGTCTCTGACCGATTTTTCATTTGTCTGTTTGTCTGTCTGTTTGTCTGTTTGTCTGTTTGTCTGTTTGTCTGTCTGTCTGTCTGTCTGTCTGTCTGTTTGCAGCACTGCGTCTACACCGTTGCACGTAGAATCGCCAAACTTTGCACACTTATTGGTCTTGCCCTGGAATAGACTGTGCCCAATTGATGACGTCATCGGTGACGTGGTTCGGCCGCCATCTTGGAAAAACCGAAAAACTTTGCACCTCTATATCTCCGAAAGTACTGAACAGAAAAAATTGAGACATGGCTCATTGTAAAGAACTCTCCATGGGGAATAAAATATGTTAATGATGACGTCATATGTCACGTGGTCGGCCGCCATCTTGGAAAAACGGCAAAACTTTGCACCACGAAATCTCCAAAAGTGCTGAACAGAAAAAATTGAGACATGGCTCATTGTAAAGAACTCTCCATTGGGAATAAAATATGTTAATGATGATGTCATATGTCACGTGGTCGGCCGCCATCTTGGAAAAACGGCAAAAGTTTGCACCACTATATCTCCAAAAGTGCTGAACAGAAAAAATTGAGACATGGCTCATTGTAAAGAACTCTCCATGGGGAATAAAATATGTTAATGATGATATCATCGGTCACGTGGTTCGGCCGCCATATTTGTTCTAAATGGCCGATAAAAAGTACATTCCGGCAAGTCCTCGGTCTCTGACCGATTTTTCATCTGTCTGTTTGTCTGTCTGTCTGTCTGTCTGTTTGTTTGCAGCACTGCGTCTACACCGTTGCACGGAGAATCGCCAAACTTTGCACACATATTGGTCTTGCCCTGGAATAGACTGTGCCCAATTGATGACGTCATCGGTGACGTGCTTCGGCCGCCATCTTGGAAAAACCGAAAAACTTTGCACTTCTATATCTCCGAAAGTACTGAACAGAAAAAATTGAGACATGGCTCATTGTAAAGAACTCTCCATGGGGAATAAAATATGTTAATGATGACATCATCAGTCACGTGGTCGGCCGCCATCTTGGAAAAACGGCAAAACTTTGCACCACGAAATCTCCAAAAGTGCTGAACAGAAAAAATTAAGACATGGCTCATTGTAAAGAACTCTCGATGGGGAATAAAATATGTTAATGATGACATCATCAGTCACGTGGTCGGCCGCCATCTTGGAAAAACGGCAAAACTTTGCACCACGAAATCTCCGGAAGTGCTGAACAGAAAAAATTGAGACATGGCTCATTGGTAAGAACTCTCCATGGGGAATAAAATATGTTAATGATGACGTCATATGTCACGTGGTCGGCCGCCATCTTGGAAAAACCGAAAAACTTTGCACCTCCATATCTCTGAATGTGCTGAATAGAAAAAATTGAGACATGGCTCATTGTAAAGAACTCTCCATGGGGAATAAAATATGTTAATGATGATGCCATCGGTCACGTGGTCGGCCGCCATCTTGGAAAAACGGCAAAACTTTGCACCACTATATCGCCAAAAGTGCTGAACAGAAAAAATTGAGACATGGCTCATTGTAAAGAACTCTCCATGGGGAATAAAATATGTTAATGATGACGTCATCAGTCACGTGGTCGGCCGCCATCTTGGAAAAACCGAAAAACCTAGCACCTCCATATCTCCGAAAGTGCTGAATAGAAAAAATTGAGACATGGCTTATTGTAAAGAACTCTCCATGGGGAATAAAATATGTTAATGATTATGTCATTGGTCACGTGGTTCGGCCGCCATCTTGGAAAACCCGAAAAACTCTGCACCTCCACATCTCCAAAAGTCCTAAATAGAAAAAAATTGAGGCATGGCTCATTGTAAAGAACTCTCCATGGGGAATAAAATATGTTAATGATGACGTCATCAGTTACGTGGTCGGCCGCCATATTTGTCCTAAATGGCCGATAAAAAAGTACATTCCGGCAAGTCCTCGGTCTCTGACCGATTTTTCATCTGTCTGTCTGTCTGTTTGCAGCACTGCGTCTACACCGTTGCACGGAGAATCGCCAAACTTTGCACACATATTCGTCTTGGCCTGGAATAGACTGTGCCCAATTGATGACGTCATCGGTGACGTGGTTCGGCCGCCATCTTGGAAAAACCGAAAAACTTTGCACCTCTATATCTCCGAAAGTACTGAACAGAAAAAATTGAGACATGGCTCATTGTAAAGAACTCTCCACGGGGAATAAAATATGTAAATGATGACGTCATCGGTCACGTGGTTCGGCCGCCATCTTGGAAAAAATTGCACCTCCATATCTCTGAAAGTGCTGAATAGAAAAAATTGAGACATGGCTCATTGAAAAGAACTCTCCATGGGGAATAAAATATGTTAATGACGACGTCATCTATCACGTGTTTCGGCCGCCATATTTGTCCTAAATGGCCGATAAAAAAGTACATTCCGGCAAGTCCTCGGTCTCTGACCGATTTTTCATTACTTGCCGGAAAAATTTTCCGGCAAGTATGTTGATCTGTTCGTTACTTGCCGGAAAAGATTCCGGCAAGTATGTTGATCTGTTCGTTTGTTTGTTACTTGCCGGAAAAAATTTTCCGGCAAGTATGTTGATCTGTTCGTTTGTTACTTGCCGGAAAAATTTTCCGGCAAGTATGTTGATCTGTTCGTTTGTTTGTCTGTCTGTCTGTTTGTCTGTCTGTTTGTCTGTCTGTTTGTCTGTTTGCAGCACTGCGTCTACACCGTTGCACGGAGAATCGCCAAACTTTGCACACATAATGGTCTTGCCCTCTAATATACTGTGCCTCAATGATGACGTCATCAGTGACGTGGTTCGGCCGCCATCTTGGATAAACCGAATAAATTTGCACCTCTATATCTCCGAAAGTACTGAACAGAAAAAATTGAGACATGGCTCATTGTAAAGAACTCTCCATGGGGAATAAAATATGTTAATGATGACGTCATATGTCACGTGGTCGGCCGCCATCTTGGAAAAACGGCAAAAATTTGCACCACTATATCTCCAAAAGTGCTGAACAGAAAAAATTGAGACATGGCTCATTGTAAAGAACTCTCCATGGGGAATAAAATATGTAAATGATGACGTCATCAGTCACGTGGTTCGGTCGCCATCTTGGAAAAACGGCAAATCGTTGCGCCACTATATCTCCAAAAGTGCTGAACAGAAAAAATTGAGACATGGCTCATTGGAAAGAACTCTCCATGGGGAATAAAATATGTTAATGATGACGTCATATGTCACGTGGTCGGCCGCCATCTTGGAAAAACGGCAAAACTTTGCACCACTATATCTCCAAAAGTGCTGAACAGAATAATTGAGACATGGCTCATTGTAAAGAACTCTCCATGGGGAATAAAATATGTTAATGATGACGTCATCAGTCACGTGGTCGGCCGCCATCTTGGAAAAACGGCAAAACTTTGCACCACAAAATCTCCAAAAGTGCTGAACAGAAAAAATTGAGACATGGCTCATTGTAAAGAACTCTCCATGGGGAATAAAATATGTTAATGATGACGTCATCAGTCACGTGGTCGGCCGCCATCTTGGAAAAATGGCAAAAATTTTCACCACTATATCTCCAAAAGTGCTGAACAGAAAAAATTGAGACATGGCTCATTGTAAAGAACTCTCCATGGGGAATAAAACATGTTAATGATGACGTCATATGTCACGTGGTCGGCCGCCATCTTGGAAAAACGGCAAAACTTTGTTCCACTGTATCTCCAAAAGTGCTGAACAGATAAAATTGAGACATGGCTCATTGTAAAGAACTCTCCATGGGGAATAAAACATGTTAATGATGACGTCATCGGTCAAGTGCTTCTGCCGCCAGCTTGGAAAATCCGAAAAACTTTGCACCTCCATATCTCCGAAAGTCCTGAATAGAAAAACTTGGGACGTGGCTCAATGTAAAGAACTCTCCATGGGGAATAAAATATGTTAATGATGACGTCATCAGTCACGTGGTTCGGCCGCCATATTTGTCCTAAATGGCCAATAAAAAAGTACATTCCGGCAAGTCCTCGGTCTCTGACCGATTTTTCATCTGTTTGTCTGTTTGTCTGTTTGCAGCACTACGTCTACACCGTTGCACGTAGAATCGCCAAACTTGGCACACATATTGGTCTTGCCCTCTAATATACTGTGCCCAAATGATGACGTCATCCGTCACGTGGTTCGGCCGCCATCTTGGAAAAACCGAAAAATTTTGCACCTCGATATCTCAATGTGCTGAACAGAAAAAATTGAGCCATGGCTCATTGTAAAGAACTCTCCATTGGGAATAAAACATGTTAATGATGACGTCATAGGTCACGTGGTTCGGCCGCCATCTTGGAAAAACGGCAAAACTTTGCACCACGAAATCTCCAAAAGTGCTGAACAGAAAAAATTGAGACATGGCTCATTGTAAAGAACTCTCCATGGGGAATAAAATATGTTAATGATGACGTCATAGGTCACGTGGTTCGGCCGCCATCTTGGAAAAACCGAATAAATTTGCACCTCTATATCTCCGAAAGTACTGAACAGAAAAAATTGAGACATGGCTCATTGTAAAGAACTCTCCATTTGGAATAAAATATGTTATTGATGACGTCATCGTTCACGTGTTTCGACCGCCATATTTGTCCAAAATGGCCGATAAAAAAGTACATTCCGGCAAGTCCTCGGTCTCTGACCGATTTTTCATTACTTGCCGGAAAAATTTTCCGGCAAGTATGTTGATCTGTTCGTTTGTTTGTCTGTTTGTCTGTTTGTCTGTTTGTCTGTTTGTCTGTCTGTTTGTCTGTTTGCAGCACTGCGTCTACACCGTTGCACGGAGAATCGCCAAACTTTGCACACATAATGGTCTTGCCCTCTAATATACTGTGCCTCAATGATGACGTCATCGGTGACGTGGTTCGGCCGCCATCTTGGAAAAACCGAATAAATTTGCACCTCTATATCTCCGAAAGTACTGAACAGAAAAAATTGAGACATGGCTCATTGTAAAGAACTCTCCATGGGGAATAAAATATGTAAATGATGACGTCATCAGTCACGTGGTTCGGTCGCCATCTTGGAAAAACGGCAAAACGTTGCGCCACTATATCTCCAAAAGTGCTGAACAGAAAAAATTGAGACATGGCTCATTGGAAAGAACTCTCCATGGGGAATAAAATATGTTAATGATGACGTCATATGTCACGTGGTCGGCCGCCATCTTGTTACTTGCCGGAAAAGATTCCGGCAAGTATGTTGATCTGTTCGTTTGTTTGTCTGTCTGTCTGTCTGTTTGTCTGTCTGTTTGCAACACTGCGTCTACACCGTTGCACGGAGAATCGCCAAACTTTGCACACATATTGGTCTTGCCCTGGAATAGACTGTGCCCAATTGATGACGTCATCGGTGACGTGGTTCGGCCGCCATCTTGGAAAAACCGAAAAACTTTGCACTTCTATATCTCCGAAAGTACTGAACAGGAAAAATTGAGACATGGCTCATTGTAAAGAACTCTCCATGGGGAATAAAATATGTTAATGATGACATCATCAGTCACGTGGTCGGCCGCCATCTTGGAAAAACGGCAAAACTTTGCACCACGAAATCTCCAAAAGTGCTGAACAGAAAAAATTGAGACATGGCTCATTGTAAAGAACTCTCCATGGGGAATAGAAGATGTTAATGATGACGTCATCAGTCACGTGGTCGGCCGCCATCTTGGAAAAACGGCAAAACTTTGCACCATGATATCTCCAAAAGTGCTGAACAGAAAAAATTGAGACATGGCTCATTGTAAAGAACTCTCCATGGGGAATAAAATATGTTAATGATGACGTCATATGTCATGTGGTCGGCCGCCATCTTGGAAAAACGGCAAAACTTTGCACCACTATATCTCCAAAAGTGCTGAACAGAAAAAATTGAAACATGGCTCATTGTAAAGAACCCTCCATGGGGAATAAAATATGTTAATGATGACGTCATATGTCACGTGGTTCGGCCGCCATCTTGGAAAAACCGAAAAATTTTGCACCTCCATATCTCTGAAAGTGCTGAATATAAAAAATTGAGACATGGCTCATTGTAAAGAACTCTCCATGGGGAATAAAATATGTTAATGATGACAGAGGTCACGTGGTTCGGCCGCCATCTTGGAAAAACCGAAAAACGTAGCACCTCCATATCTCCAAAAGTGCTGAATAGAAAAAGTTGAGACATGGCTCTTTGTAAAGAACTCTCCATGGGGAATAATATATGTTAATGATGACGTCATCTATCACGTGGTTCGGTCGCCATATTTGTCCTAAATGGCCGATAAAAAAGTACATTCCGGCAAGTCCTCGGTCTCTGACCGATTTTTCATTTGTCTGTTTGTCTGTTTGTCTGTTTGCAGCACTGCGTCTACACCGTTGCACGTAGAATCGCCAAACTTGGCACACATATTGGTCTTGCCCTCTAATATACTGTGCCCAAATGATGACGTCATCGGTCACGTGGTTCGGCCGCCATCTTGGAAAAACCGAAAAAATTTGCACCTCGATATCTCAAAGTGCTGAACAGAAAAAATTGAGACATGGCTCATTGTGAAGAACTCTCCATGGGGAATAAAACATGTTAATGATGACGTCATCAGTCACGTGGTTCGGCCGCCATCTTGGAAAAACCGAAAAACTTTGCACCTCTATATCTCCGAAAGTACTGAACAGAAAAAATTGAGACATGGCTCATTGTAAAGAACTCTCCATGGGGAATAAAATATGTTAATGATGACGTCATATGTCACGTGGTCGGCCGCCATCTTGGAAAAACGGCAAAACTTTGCACGACTATATCTCCAAAAGTGCTGAACAGAAAAAATTGAGACATGGCTCATTGTAAAGAACTCTCCATGGGGAATAAAATTTGTTAATGATGACGTCATATGTCACGTGGTTCGGCCGCCATCTTGGAAAAACCGAAAAACTTAGCACCTCTATGTGTCCAAAAGTGCTGAATAGAAAAAATTGAGACATGCCTCATTGTAAAGAACTCTCCATGGGGAATAAAATATGTTAATGATGACGTCATCGGTCACGTGGTTCGGCCGCCATATTTGTCCTCAATGGCCAATAAAAAAGTACATTCCGGCAAGTCCTCGGTCTCTGACCGATTTTTCATTACTTGCCGGAAAAGATTCCGGCAAGTATGTTGATCTGTTCGTTTGTTTGTCTGTCTGTTTGTCTGTTTGCAGCACTACGTCTACACCGTTGCACGTAGAATCACCAAACTTTGCACACGTATTTGTCTTGCCCTCTAATATACTGTGCCCAAATGATGACGTCATCGGTCACGTGGTTCGGCCGCCATCTTGGAAAAACCGAAAAATTTTGCACCTCGATATCAAAGTGCTGAACAGAAAAAATTGAGACATGGCTCATTGTAAAGAACTCTCCATGGGGAATAAAATATGTTAATGATGACGTCATCGGTCACGTGGTTCGGCCGCCATCTTGGAAAAACCGAAAATTTTTGCACCTCCATATCTCCGAAAGTCCTGAACAGAAAAAATTGAGACATGGCTCATTGTAAAGAACTCTCCATGGGGAATAAAATATGTTAATGATGACGTCATCAGTCACGTGGTCGGCCGCCATCTTGGAAAAACCGAAAATTTTTGCACCTCCATATCTCCGAAAGTCCTGAACAGAAAAAATTGAGACATGGCTCATTGTAAAGAACTCTCCATGGGGAATAAAATATGTTAATGATGACGTCATCAGTCACGTGGTCGGCCGCCATCTTGGAAAAACCGAAAATTTTTGCACCTCCATATCTCCGAAAGTCCTGAACAGAAAAAATTGAGACATGGCTCATTGTAAAGAACTCTCCACGGGGAATAAAATATGTTAATGATGACGTCATCAGTCACGTGGTCGGCCGCCATCTTGGAAAAACGGCAAAACTTTGCACCACGATATCTCCAAAAGTGCTGAACAGAAAAAATTGAGACATGGCTCATTGTAAAGAACGCTCCATGGGGAATAAAATATGTTAATGATGACGTCATCAGTCACGTGGTCGGCCGCCATCTTGGAAAAACGGCAAAACTTTGCACCACGATATCTCCAAAAGTGCTGAACAGAAAAAATTGAGACATGGCTCATTGTAAAGAACGCTTCATGGGGAATAAAATATGTTAATGACGTCATATGTCACGTGGTTCGGCCGCCATCTTGGAAAAACCGAAAATTTTTGCACCTCCACATCTCTGAAAGTGCTGAATAGAAAAAATTGAGACATGGCTCATTGTAAAGAACTCTCCATGCGGAATAAAACATGTTAATGATGACGTCATCGGTCACGTGGTCCGGCCGCCATCTTGGAAAAACCGAAAAACTTTGCACCTCCAGTGCTGAATAGAAAAAATGAGACATGGCTCATTGGAAAGAACTCTCCATGGGGAATAAAATATGTTAATAATGACCATCGGTCACGTGGTTCGGCCGCCATCTTGGAAAAACCAAAAAACTTAGCACCTCGATATATCTCCGGAAGTGCTGAATAGAAAAAATTGAGACGTGGCTCATTGTAAAGAACTCTCCATGGGGAATAAAATATGTTAATGATGATGTCATCGGTCACATGGTTCGGCCGCCATATTTGTCCTAAATGGCCGACAAAAAAGTAAATTCCGGCAAGTCCTCGGTCTCTGACCGATTTTTCATTTGTTACTTGCCGGAAAAATTTTCCGGCAAGTATGTTGATCTGTTCGTTTGTTTGTCTGTCTGTCTGTTTGTCTGTCTGTTTGTCTGTCTGTTTGTCTGTTTGCAGCACTGCGTCTACACCGTTGCACGGAGAATCGCCAAACTTTGCACACATAATGGTCTTGCCCTCTAATATACTGTGCCTCAATGATGACGTCATCAGTGACGTGGTTCGGCCGCCATCTTGGATAAACCGAATAAATTTGCACCTCTATATCTCCGAAAGTACTGAACAGAAAAAATTGAGACATGGCTCATTGTAAAGAACTCTCCATGGGGAATAAAATATGTTAATGATGACGTCATATGTCACGTGGTCGGCCGCCATCTTGGAAAAACGGCAAAAATTTGCACCACTATATCTCCAAAAGTGCTGAACAGAAAAAATTGAGACATGGCTCATTGTAAAGAACTCTCCATGGGGAATAAAATATGTAAATGATGACGTCATCAGTCACGTGGTTCGGTCGCCATCTTGGAAAAACGGCAAATCGTTGCGCCACTATATCTCCAAAAGTGCTGAACAGAAAAAATTGAGACATGGCTCATTGGAAAGAACTCTCCATGGGGAATAAAATATGTTAATGATGACGTCATATGTCACGTGGTCGGCCGCCATCTTGGAAAAACGGCAAAACTTTGCACCACTATATCTCCAAAAGTGCTGAACAGAATAATTGAGACATGGCTCATTGTAAAGAACTCTCCATGGGGAATAAAATATGTTAATGATGACGTCATCAGTCACGTGGTCGGCCGCCATCTTGGAAAAACCGAAAAACTTAGCACCTCCATATCTCCGAAAGTGCTGAATAGAAAAAATTGAGACATGGCTCATTGTAAAGAACTCTCCATGGGGAATAAAATATGTTAATGATGATGTCATCGGTCACGTGGTTCGGCCGCCATCTTGGAAAAACCGAAAAACTCTGCACCTCCACATCTCAAAAGTCCTGAATAGAAAAAATTGAGACATGGCTCATTGTAAAGAACTCTCCATGGGGAATAAAATATGTTAATGATGACGTCATCAGTCACGTGGTTCGGCCGCCATCTTGGAAAATGGCAAAATTTTGCACCACTATATCTCCAAAAGTGCTGAACAGAAAAAATTGAGCTCATTGTAAAGAACTCTCCATGGGGAATAAAATGTTAGTGATGACGTCATTGGTCACGTGGTTCGGCCGCCATCTTGGAAAAAGTTTGCAACTCGATATCTCCGAAAGTGCTGAACAGAAAAAATTGAGACATGGCTCATTGTAAAGAACTCTCCATGGGGAATAAAATATGTTAATGATGACGTCATCGGTCAGGTGGTTCGGCCGCCATCTTGGAAAAACCAAAAAACTTTGCACGTCCATATCTCCGAAAGTGCTGAACAGAAAAAATTGAGACATGGCTCATTGTAAAGAACTCTCCATGGGGAATAAAATATGTTAATGATGACGTCATCGGTCACGTGGTTCAGCCGCCATATTTGTCCTAAATGGCCGATAAAAAAGTAAATTCCGGCAAGTCCTCGGTCTCTGACCGATTTTTCATTTGTCTGTTTGTCTGTTTGTCTGTCTGTTTGTCTGTTTGCAGCACTGCGTCTACACCGTTGCACGGAGAATCGCCAAACTTTGCACACATAATGGTCTTGCCCTCTAATATACTGTGCCTCAATGATGACGTCATCGGTGACGTGGTTCGGCCGCCATCTTGGAAAAACCGAATAAATTTGCACCTCTATATCTCCGAAAGTACTGAACAGAAAAAATTGAGACATGGCTCATTGTAAAGAACTCTCCATGGGGAATAAAATATGTTAATGATGACGTCATATGTCACGTGGTCGGCCGCCATCTTGGAAAAACGGCAAAAATTTGCACCACTATATCTCCAAAAGTGCTGAACAGAAAAAATTGAGACATGGCTCATTGTAAAGAACTCTCCATGGGGCATAAAATATGTTAATGATGACGTCATCAGTCACGTGGTCGGCCGCCATCTTGGAAAAACCGAAAAACTTAGCACCTCCATATCTCCGAAAGTGCTGAATAGAAAAAATTGAGACATGGCTCATTGTAAAGAACTCTCCATGGGGAACAAAATATGTTAATGATGATGTCATCGGTCACGTGGTTCGGCCGCCATCTTGGAAAAACCGAAAAACTCTGCACCTCCACATCTCCAAAAGTCCTGAATAGAAAAAATTGAGGTATGGCTCATTGTAAAGAACTCTCCATGGGGAATAAAATATGTTAATTATGACGTCATCGGTCACGTGGTTCGGCCGCCCTATTTGTCCTAAATGGCCGATAAAAAAGTACATTCCGGCAAGTCCTCGGTCTCTGACCGATTTTTCATCTGTTTGTCTGTTTGTCTGTTTGTCTGTTTGTCTGTTTGTCTGTTTGCAGCACTACGTCTACACCGTTGCACGTAGAATCACCAAACTTTGCACACGTATTTGTCTTGCCCTCTAATATACTGTGCCCAAATGATGACGTCATCGGCCACGTGGTTCGGCCGCCATCTTGGAAAAACCGAAAAATTTTGCACCTCGATATCTCAAAGTGCTGAACAGAAAAAATTGAGACATGGCTCATTGTAAAGAACTCGCCATGGGGAATAAAATATGTTAATGATGACGTCATCGGTCACGTGGTTCGGCCGCCATCTTGGAAAAAACGAAAAATTTTTGCACCTCCATATCTCCGAAAGTCCTGAACAGAAAAAATTGAGACATGGCTCATTGTAAAGAACTCTCCATGGGGAATAAAATATGTTAATGATGACGTCATCAGTCACGTGGTTCGGCCGCCATCTTGGAAAAACCGAAAATTTTTGCACCTCCATATCTCCGAAAGTCCTGAACAGAAAAAATTGAGACATGGCTCATTGTAAAGAACTCTCCATGGGGAATAAAATATGTTAATGATGACGTCATCAGTCACGTGGTCGGCCGCCATCTTGGAAAAACGGCAAAACTTTGCACCACGATATCTCCAAAAGTGCTGAACAGAAAAAATTGAGACATGGCTCATTGTAAAGAACGCTCCATGGGGAATAAAATATGTTAATGATGACGTCATATGTCATGTGGTCGGCCGCCATCTTGGAAAAACGGCAAAACTTTGCACCACTATATCTCCAAAAGTGCTGAACAGAAAAAATTGAGACATTGCTCATTGTAAAGAACTCCATGGGGAATAAAATATGTTAATGATGACGTCATATGTCACGTGGTTCGGCCGCCATCTTGGAAAAACCGAAAAATTTTGCACCTCCATTTCTCTGAAAGTGCTGAATAGAAAAAATTGAGACATGGCTCATTGTAAAGAACTCTCCATGGGGAATAAAATATGTTAATGATGATGCCATCGGTCATGTGGTTCGGCCGCCATCTTGGAAAAACGGGAAAACTTTGCACCACTATATCTCCAAAAGTGCAGAATGGAAAAAATTGAGACATGGCTCATTGTAAAGAACTCTCCATGGGGAATAAAATATGTTAATGATGACGTCATCGGTCACGTGGTTCGGCCGCCATATTTGTCCTAAATGGCCGATAAAAAAGTACATTCCGGCAAGTCCTCGGTCTCTGACCGATTTTTCATTTGTTTGTCTGTCTGTCTGTCTGTCTGTCTGTTTGTCTGTCTGTCTGTCTGTTTGCAGCACTGCGTCTACACCGTTGCACGTAGAATCGCCAAACTTTGCACACATATTGGTCTTGCCCTGGAATAGACTGTGCCCAATTGATGACGTCATCGGTGACGTGGTTCGGCCGCCATCTTGGAAAAACCGAAAAACTTTGCACCTCTATATCTCCGAAAGTACTGAACAGACAAAATTGAGACATGGCTCATTGTAAAGAACTCTCCATGGGGAATAAAATGTGTAAATGATGACGTCATCAGTCACGTGGTTCGGTCGCCATCTTGGAAAAACGGCAAAACGTTGCGCCACTATATCTCCAAAAGTGCTGAACAGAAAAAATTGAGACATGGCTCATTGTAAAGAACTCTCCATGGGGAATAAAATATGTTAATGATGACGTCATCAGTCACGTGGTCGGCCGCCATCTTGGAAAAACCGAAAAACTCTGCACCTCCACATCTCCAAAAGTCCTGTATAGAAAAAATTGAGACATGGCTCATTGTAAAGAACTCTCCATGGGGAATAAAATATGTTAATGATGTCATCAGCCATGTGGTTCGGCCGCCATATTTGTCCTAAATGGCCGATAAAAAGGTAAATTCCGGCAAGTCCTCGGTCTCTGACCGATTTTTCATTACTTGCCGGAAAAGATTCCGGCAAGTATGTTGATCTGTTCGTTTGTTTGTCTGTTTGTCTGTTTGTCTGTTTGTCTGTTTGTCTGTTTGCAGCACTGCGTCTACACCGTTGCACGGAGAATCGCCAAACTTTGCACACATAATGGTCTTGCCCTCTAATATACTGTGCCTCAATGATGACGTCATCGGTGACGTGGTTCGGCCGCCATCTTGGAAAAACCGAAAAACTTTGCACCTCTATATCTCCGAAAGTACTGTACAGAAAAAATTGAGACATGGCTCATTGTAAAGAACTCTCCATGGGGAATAAAATATGTTAATGATGGCGTCATATGTCACGTGGTCGGCCGCCATCTTGGAAAAACGGCAAAAATTTGCACCACTATATCTCCAAAAGTGCTGAACAGAAAAAATTGAGACATGGCTCATTGTAAAGAACTCTCCATGGGGAATAAAATATGTTAATGATGACGTAATCAGTCACGTGGTCGGCCGCCATCTTGGAAAAACCGAAAAACTTAGCACCTCCATATCTCCGAAAGTGCTGAATAGAAAAAATTGAGACATGGCTCATTGTAAAGAACTCTCCATGGGGAATAAAATATGTTAATGATGATGTCATCGGTCACGTGGTTCGGCCGCCATCTTGGAAAAACCGAAAAACTCTGCACCTCCACATCTCAAAAGTCCTGAATAGAAAAAATTGAGACATGGCTCATTGTAAAGAACTCTCCATGGGGAATAAAATATGTTAATGATGACGTCATCGGTCACGTGGTTCGGCCGCCATATTTGTCCTAAATGGCCGATAAAAAAGTACATTCCGGCAAGTCCTCGGTCTCTGACCGATTTTTCATCTGTCTGTCTGTCTGTCTGTCTGTCTGTTTGCAGCACTGCGTCTACGCCGTTGCACGTAGAATCGCCAAACTTTGCACACATATTGGTCTTGCCCTGGAATAGACTGTGCCCAATTGATGACGTCATCGGTGACGTGGTTCGGCCGCCATCTTGGAAAAACCGAAAAACTTTGCACCTCTATATCTCCGAAAGTACTGAACAGAAAAAATTGAGACATGGCTCATTGTAAAGAACTCTCCATGGGGAATAAAATATGTAAATGATGACGTCATCAGTCACGTGGTTCGGTCGCCATCTTGGAAAAACGGCAAAACGTTGCGCCACTATATCGCCAAAAGTGCTGAACAGAAAAAATTGAGACATGGCTCATTGTAAAGAACTCCACATGGGGAATAAAATATGTTAATGATGACGTCATCAGTCACGTGGTCGGCCGCCATCTTGGAAAAACGGCAAAACTTTGCACTACGAAATCTCCAAAAGTGCTGAACAGAAAAAATTGAGACATGGCTCATTGTAAAAAACTCTCCATGGGGAATAAAATATGTTAATGATGTCATATGTCACGTGGTCGGCCGCCATCTTGGAAAAACGGCAAAACTTTGCACCACTATATCTCCAAAATTGCTGAACAGAAAAAATTGAGACATGGCTCATTGTAAAGACCTCTCCATGGGGAATAAAATATGTTAATGATGACATCATATGTCACGTGGTCGGCCGCCATCTTGGAAAAACCGAAAAACTTTGCACCACTATATCTCCAAAAGTGCTGAACATAAAAAATTGAGACATGGCTCATTGTAAAGAACTCTCCATGGGGAATAAAATATGTTAATGACGTCATCAGTCACGTGGTCGGCCGCCATCTTGGAAAAACGGCAAAACTTTGCACCACGAAATCTCCAAAAGTCCTGAACAGAAAAAATTGAGACATGGCTCATTGTAAAGAACTCCATGGGGAATAAAATATGTTAATGATGATGTCATATGTCACGTTGTCGGCCGCCATCTTGGAAAAACGGCAAAACTTTGCACCACTATATCTCCAAAAGTGCTGAACAGAAAAAATTGAGACATGGCTCATTGTAAAGAACTCTCCATGGGGAATAAAATATGTTAATGATGACGTCATCAGTCACGTGGTTCGGCCGCCATCTTGGAAAAACCGAAAAACTCTGCACCTCCACATCTCCAAAAGTCCTGAATAGAAAAAATTGAGGCATGGCTCATTGTAAAGAACTCTCCATGGGGAATAAAATATGTTAATGATGACGTCATCGGTCACGTGGTTCGGCCGCCATATTTGTCCTAAATGGCGGATAAAAAAGTACATTCCGGCAAGTCCTCGGTCTCTGACCGATTTTTCATCTGTTTGTCTGTTTGTCTGTCTGTCTGTTTGCAGCACTGCGTCTACACCGTTGCACGTAGAATCGCCAAACTTTGCACACATATTGGTCTTGCCCTGGAATAGACTGTGCCCAATTGATGACGTCATCGGTGACGTGGTTCGGCCGCCATCTTGGAAAAACCGAAAAACTTTGCACCTCTATATCTCCGAAAGTACTGAACAGAAAAAATTGAGACATGGCTCATTGTAAAGAACTCTCCATGGGGAATAAAATATGTAAATGATGACGTCATCAGTCACGTGGTTCGGTCGCCATCTTGGAAAAACGGCAAAACGTTGCGCCACTATATCTCCAAAAGTGCTGAACAGAAAAAATTGAGACATGGCTCATTGTAAAGAACTCTCCATGGGGAATAAAATATGTTAATGATGACGTCATCGGTCACGTGTAGTCGGCCGCCATCTTGGAAAAACGGCAAAACTTTGCACCACTATATCTCCAAAAGTGCTGAACAGAAAAAATTGAGACATGGCTCATTGTAAAGAACTCTCCATGGGGAATAAAATATGTTAATGATGATGCCATCGGTCACGTGGTTCGGCCGCCATCTTGGAAAAACGGCAAAAACTTTGCACCACTATATCTCCAAAAGTGCAGAATGGAAAAAATTGAGACATGGCTCATTGTAAAGACCTCTCCATGGGGAATAAAATTTGTTAATGATGACATCATATGTCACGTGGTTCGGCCGCCATCTTGGAAAAATCGAAACCTCCACATCTCCGAAAGTGCTGAATTGAAAAAATTGAGACATGGCTCATTGAAAAGAACTCTCCATGGGGAATAAAATATGTTAATGATGACGTCATCGGTCACGTGGTTCGGCCGCCATATTTGTCCTAAATGGCCAATAAAAAAGTACATTCCGGCAAGTCCTCGGTCTCTGACCGATTTTTCATATGTTTGTTTGTTTGTTATCTTGCCAAAACGAAGTTTTTGCAAGATGTATTAGTCAGCTTGTATGTTTGTTTTTATCTTGCCAAAACGAAGTTTTTGCAAGATGTATTAGTCAGCTTGTATGTTTGTTTTTTATCTTGCAAAAACGAAGTTTTTGCTAGATGTATCAGTCAGCTTGTATGTTTGTTTGTTTGTTTGTTTTTTTGTTTGTGGTTAATCATTTTTTTTTCACGTTTAGATCACTCTGTAGACCACAGTTATTATTGGAAACTCCTGTAACTTCGCATATCAGAGTCCTATAGAGATACCCTTCAGCACACAAAATTTTGAAGGTCAAGGTCAAAGGTCAAGGTCACTTTGCGGTCAATCATGGAGGTCAACGAAACCCTTATTTTTTGAGTAACTTTGATCGGATCGTCTCCAAACTTCATGGGAATCTAGTATATGGTCCGGCGCTCAGCTGATTAGTTTTTAGTGGCGATCGGCCTTGACCTTCAAGGTCATTTTGAAGGTCATTCAATTGGGTCAATCATGGAGGTCAACGAAACCCTTATTTTTTGAGTAACTTTGATCTTATGATCTCCAAACTTGGTGGGTATATAGGGTGTGGTATGGCGCTCAGCTGATTAGTTTTTGGTGTCGATCGGCCTTGACCTTCAAGGTGATTTTGAAGGTCATTCAATTTTGACCAAAAGGTAAAATTTTCAAGTTTCAGTTACCATATTTACCACAGTTATTATTGGAAACTCCTGTAACTTCGCATATCAGAGTCCTATAGAGATACCCTTCAGCACACAAAATTTTGAAGGTCAAGGTCAAAGGTCAAGGTCACTTTGCGGTCAATCATGGAGGTCAACGAAACCCTTATTTTTTGAGTAACTTTGATCGGATCGTCTCCAAACTTCATGGGAATCTAGTATATGGTCCGGCGCTCAGCTGATTAGTTTTTGGTGGCGATCGGCCTTGACCTTCATGGTTAGCGCTGGAGGTCGAAAATTATTGACCCCAAGGTCAAATTACGAAACCCTTATTTTTTGAGTAACTTTGATCTTATGATCTCCAAACTTGGTGGGTATATAGGGTGTGGTATGGCGCTCAGTTGATTAGTTTTTGGTGTCGATCGGCCTTGACCTTCAAGGTCATTTTGAAGGTCATTCAATTTTGACCAAAAGGTAAAATTTTCAAGTTTCAGTTACCATATCGAGTAGTACCTCAAATTGAAGCCCTTGTTGAGTGCTTTCCAAACATATAACTAGTTTGACAATGTGACGTCATTTGACGGCGTTATGACGAAAAAACTGCACTTTTCATGTATATTGTATTGCTTTAGTTCGCATTGTTTAGGTCACTCTGTAGAGCACAGTTCCCTTTGGAAACTCTTGTAAGTTCGCATATCAGAGTCTTTTAGAGATACCCTTTAGCACACAAAATTATGAAGGTCAAAGGTCAAGGTCACTTTGCGGCCAATCATGGAGGTCGACGAAACACTAATTGTTTGAGTAACTTTGATCGGATCGTCTCCAAACTTCATGGGAATCTAGTATATGGTCCGGCGCTCAGCTGATTAGTTTTTGGTGGCGATCGGCCTTGACCTTCATGGTTAGCACTGGAGGTCGAAAATTATTGACCCCAAGGTCAAATTTTGAAATCGTAGGTACCATATCGAGTAATACCTCATATGAATGCCCTTGATGAGTGCTTCCCAGATCTGTAAACAGTTTGACGCTATGACGTCATTTGATGACGTCATGACGAAAAAACGGAATTTTCATGAAAAAATTATTTCCTCAGTTCTCATCAAAATCTTTCAATATTTCATGTGCGTTGGTCATGAAGACATACTATTCACCATACGAAATTATTAAGGTCAAGGTCAAAGGTCAAGGTCACTTGGCAAGATACGGTTCACCCTGTGGGTGACATATGTTTGTTTGTTTGTTTGTTTTTTTGTTTGTTTTTTTGTTTGTGGTTAATCTTTTTTTTTTCACGTTTAGATCACTCTGTAGACCACAGTTATTATTGGAAACTCCTGTAACTTCGCATATCAGAGTCCTATAGAGATACCCTTCAGCACACAAAATTTTGAAGGTCAAGGTCAAAGGTCAAGGTCACTTTGCGGTCAATCGTGGAGGTCAACGAAACCCTTATTTTTTGAGTAACTTTGATCTTATGATCTCCAAACTTGGTGGGTATATAGGGTGTGGTATGGCGCTCAGCTGATTAGTTTTTGGTGTCGATCGGCCTTGACCTTCAAGGTCATTTTGAAGGTCATTCATTTGTTTGTGGTTAATCATTTTTTTTCACGTTTAGATCACTCTGTAGACCACAGTTATTATTGGAAACTCCTGTAACTTCGCATATCAGAGTCCTATAGAGATACCCTTCAGCACACAAAATTTTGAAGGTCAAGGTCAAAGGTCAAGGTCACTTTGTGGTCAATCATGGAGGTCGACGAAACACTAATTTTTTGAGTAACTTTGATCGGATCGTCTCCAAACTTCATGGGAATCTAGTATATGGTCCGGCGCTCAGCTGATTAGTTTTTGGTGGCGATCGGCCTTGACCTTCATGGTTAGCGCTGGAGGTCGAAAATTATTGACCCCAAGGTCAAATTTTGAAATCGTAGGTACCATATCGAGTAATACCTCATATGAATGCCCTTGATGAGTGCTTCCCAGATCTGTAAACAGTTTGACGCTATGACGTCATTTGATGACGTCATAAAGAAAAAACGGAATTTTCACATTTTGGCAAGATACGGTTCACCCTGTGGGTGACATATGTTTATTTTTATGTGATTAATGTTAGCTCTTACACGAGCCTCGATCTTGTATACAAAAAAAATAATAAAAAAAGCTCGATCAAACAGTCTCAGTTAGAACTGAAATCGATAGGAATGACTAAATACCTAACAGTTTTTATGTGAACACCGTCACTGTCATTGAACACTGTCATTATGCCCGATCTCCAAATAAGTTACGATCGCCCGATAGTCAATTTGTGAGCCATGAAAGATAGACAGAAACAAAAGATATTTGCACAATTTCAAAATACTTTATGCAAGATGTCATTGAAAAGAGATTTGGGAGAACCCTGTGCCAACACCTGGACTCACCCTGGTGTGCACCGTATGACCATCATGGAAGTGTCGGCTCTAACCTGGGAATGTAACGGCCGATTGGCGTCGAGAGATTATGGCCAAGATGGTATCACAAGTATACCACTGTGGGGTGGCACACTGAAGTCGGCACTCTACCACGTGCACTGTAATGTCACAATGTAATCGCAGCATTGTATGGTACACAATGCGTTGTATAGTACACGATGCATACGTGTCAATGTGGAAGCAATGGCAAAATGGTCGGTTGGAACCGAAAGCGGTTTGACCCCACAAGGGAAGCAGAAAGCACGGTTAAGCAAACTGCATCACTCAGTGACACTGCAGATTTTGATCGAAGGCCTACTCAATTTTGGGTGAATCCTACATTTTGAACACAAATTGGAGCACAAACATGCGGGTTCGCAATACTTTGGCTCTGAATATGGTAACGTATGAATCTCGTCCCAATTGCGCATGTGCGCGGAGTGAGTGATTTTTTCATTTTTTACTGTGCCTGTCCATCGAACAGAATTGAAAATCATTCCATATGGGAAACGTATTGTTTTTATGGACGTCATATAAAGGACACAAACAACAGGCACGTCGTGTTAAATAAGGCGACGAAAAAAGAAAAGAAAAAAGTGCATGAACGGCGGTAAACTTCTGAAAACGTTTTTTCTCTGCAATCTTTATTTCATTTCAATTTAATTATATACTTGAACAATGTATCTATCTATAATTCCAGTAATCTCTGTACGTTTGTACGTCTGTACGTTTGTACGTCTGTTTGTCTGTGACCGCTGTTTCTCGACAACCACGGGTCCGATATACTTGAAACTTGCCAGGTATATTGCTGGGGACCCGAGGATGTGCCTTTTCAAGGTTTCATATTAATCGGACAATTACTTACCGAGCTATGTCCAAAAAACGATTCAACCAATCAGAGAGCAGCGAACGATCGCGTGTGCCGAACGTGGAGGACACACTCTGCCTCGGATGGCACATTTGAGAGCGTATTCATTTATTTCACGTTTGCAAACTATGTTGGCGTTAAACTATGTTTTAAAACTAATAAAACCGAATTTGCGATTCATTCGCTTTCCTGCGCGTTTGTGCACGCGATGGCGATTTCTTTACCAAACTCCGGAAGCCGTTCGCTTTGGACCAAACCATTGCATGTAAATAGAGGGGGGGGATTGTCACCGTACTCGCAAGCCGTTCGCTTTGGACCAAACCATTTCATGTAAATAGAGGGGGGGGATATAATTTTAGATATAGATATAGTACGGGCAATGCCCTAGTTTACACAAATCGCCTTGTTCACCCTTCCAAAAACCTCCAGTTCAGCAGTACTCGGACAAAATATGCTACCATCTCGAATAAAATGTATCGCTCGCGCTCTCGGCGTTGGGGAATATCAGGATTCAGACAAAACTTGGCCGGCACTTAGGAAGAGCGCACACCTCCACCAGGCTCAACAGTTTATGTTTTCTATCCACTGATAGGCCGGATCTGGATTCGGACCTGCACCAAAATCGAATCGGCTTGTCCTAATCACCAAACCAACTCGTCCACCATGTTTCTTCCACATCCATCGATAACTTTTTGAGATATCCTGCTATGTACCGTTTTTTGCCCGATCTCTCAGTGCTGAAGAATCACTTAATAAATTCTAGTAGCCGAATCCGGATCCAGATCTTCACCAAAATCTAATCATTTCGTCGTTTTCACATGCACTACATCTCTGCCAAATTTTGTCCGAATCCGTCCACAACTTTTTGAAATATCTTGTTTACAGACAGACAGGGGTGAAAACATAACCGTCATCCACCTTCGGTGGCAGAGCTCGGATATCGACAATATCGGACAAACAATATCGACCGTGCTAGGAAAAACAAGGCAAGAGTTTAAAAGACCCTTCAGAAGTCCTGCGGGAGTAGAAATTTTCATGTGCCAGTCCGCGTGTGCGTCGCAGCGTGTGTGTGTGTCGGCGTGTGTGTGTCGGCGTGTGTGTGTCGGCGTGTGTGTGTCGGCGTGTGTGTGTCGGCGTGTGTGTGTCGGCGTGTGTGTGTCGGCGTGTGTGTGTCGGCGTGTGTGTGTCGGCGTGTGTGTGTCGGCGTGTGTGTGTCGGCGTGTGTGTGTCGGCGTGTGTGTGTCGGCGTGTGTGTGTCGGCGTGTGTGTGTCGGCGTGTGTGTGTCGGCGTGTGTGTGTCGGCGTGTGTGTGTCGGTGTGTGTGTGTCGGTGTGTGTGTGTCGGTGTGTCGGAGCGTCTGTTTCAGAGTGTGTGAAATGTGAACTTTTGTGTATTCCGTCCTATACGGTTTTGACGATACGAGAACCTGTAGATCGGATTCGCGGGTTTTCAGCATCAAACCAGATCTTGCCAGTTACGCCCCAGCCGAGCAACAGCAGCCTTAGCACTGCACCGCACATATTGTGGTGCAGTACCTGAAAATAAAATCTGTACATGCAAACCAAGAAAGTCATACCTCTACCTGTGGGGCCTGTAAAGCCGTACATGTACTAATACTAGTAAAGCCGTACTATACATGTACTAATACTAGTAAACCCGTACATGTACTAATACCAGCACTAGTAAAGCCGTAAATGTACTAATACTAGTAAAGCCGTACATGTACTAAGACTAATACTAGTAAAGCCGTACATGTACTAAGACTAATACTAGTAAAGCCGTACATGTACTAAGACTAATACTAGTAAAGCCGTACATGTACTAAGACTAATACTAGTAAAGCCGTAAATGTACTAATACCAGCACTAGTAAAGCCGTAAATGTACTAATACTAGTAAAGCCGTACATGTACTAAGACTAATACTAGTAAAGCCATACATGTACTAATACTAGTAAAGCCGTACATGTACCAAGACTAATACTAGTAAAGCCGTACATGTACTAAGACTAATACTAGTAAAGCCGTACGTGTACTAAGACTAATACTAGTAAAGCCGTACATGTACTAACACTAGTAAAGCCGTAAATGTACTAATACTAGTAAAGCTGTAAATGTACTAATACTAGTAAAGCCGTAAATGTACTAATACTAGTAAAGCCGTAAATGTACTAATACCAGCACTAGTAAAGCCGTAAATGTACTAATACTAGTAAAGCCGTACATGTACTAAGACTAATACTAGTAAAGCCATACATGTACTAATACTAGTAAAGCCGTACATGTACCAAGACTAATACTAGTAAAGCCGTACATGTACTAAGACTAATACTAGTAAAGCCGTACATGTACTAACACTAGTAAAGCCGTAAATGTACTAATACTAGTAAAGCCGTAAATGTACTAATACTAGTAAAGCCGTACATGTACCAGGACTAATACTAGTAAAGCCGTACATGTACTAAGACTAATACTAGTAAAGCCGTACGTGTACTAAGACTAATACTAGTAAAGCCGTACATGTACTAACACTAGTAAAGCCGTAAATGTACTAATACTAGTAAAGCTGTAAATGTACTAATACTAGTAAACCTGTAAATGTACTAAGACCAATACGAGTAAAGCCGTAAATGTACCCATACAAGTGCTAGTAAACCTGTAAATATAGTAGTACTAGTAAAGCCGTGAATGTACTAATACTAGTACTAGTAAAGCCGTACATATACTAATACAAGTACTAGTACGAGTAAAGCCGTACATGTACTAATACCAGTAAAGCCGTAAATGTACTAATACCAGTAAAGCCGTAAATGTACTAATACTAGTACAAGTTAAGCCGTAAATGTACTAATACTAGTACTAGTAAAGCCGTAAATGTACTAATACTAGTACTCGTAAAGCCGTAAACGTACTAATACTAGTACTAGTAAAGCCGTAAATGTACTAATAGTAATACTAGTAAAGCCGTAAATGTACTAATACTAGTACTCGTAAAGCCGTAAACGTACTAATACTAGTACTAGTAAAGCCGTAAATGTACTAATAGTAATACTAGTAAAGCCGTAAACGTACTAATAGTAGTACTCGTAAAGCCGTAAACGTACTAATACTAGTGAAACCGTAAACGTACTAATACTAGTACTAGTAAAGCCGTAAATGTACTAATACTAGTACTCGTAAAGCCGTAAACGTACTAATACTAGTACTAGTAAAGCCGTAAATGTACTAATACTAGTACTAGTAAAGCCGTAAATGTACTAATACTAGTACTCGTAAAGCCGTAAATGTACTAATACTAGTACTCGTAAAGCCGTAAATGTACTAATACTAGTACTCGTAAAGCCGTAAACGTACTAATACTAGTAAAGCCGTAAATGTACTAATACTAGTACTCGTAAAGCCGTAAATGTACCTGTAAAGCAGATCAAAGTGAGCAGCACCAGCACGGCTCGTTTTGATAAACCTCCGGGATTGTCCATCCTCCGGGTTGGTTAAACAAAAAGATGAGACGTATTCGCCATGAAGTGGCGTCGATGTGTAGAAATAAGGACGAAATTCACAAGACGCGGAACCTGAAGTACTCGATGGTGGCGATTAAAAGTTAAAACCCACAGAACACGGAACCGAAAGACACTTTCCGCATTTCTGCACGAAGGGGGCGGGGAAAACTAGTTGTTGTTGTTTTATAGATTTCTATCTTCTTTGGAAATGACGGAGAGCGAAACTCTAAATAACAACAACAAAACATGATTGATAATATGACCCTACTGCAAAGCCGCCATGAGCAGGCGAAGACTATTGAACTTTTTCGCAATTGTTTATACATACTTCCGCATCCGCAAGATGGCGGCCTCCATGGAGCGATTTGGTGCGTCAAAGCCTCGAAATTCTCAAAGATCCAGCAAAATCTGGCATTTCAACATAATACGCGTTCATTTACAACACCGGCCTCGCCGGCTATTAAATAGGAAAATCAATCCGTTCAATGAAGGAAGACGTCCGCATGGAGCCTTGATCTGCAAACGACAGATTGAAACAATGTAAATGTTCGATTGGGCACCGAGGAGGACGGACATCTTGAATACCACGTGACGTGTGCACTCGGAGAGGCGCGACAGCAGCAGTTTATCGACAAAGGTAATTTAAGACACCATTTGTTCAGGGTGCCGGCGATAACTCGCCTACTCTGAGCGAAGGACACAGTGGAATGTTTAACATCCACCAACCCATGACGCCTGGCTAGCAGACAAGATGTCCACTTTAACGCCCACCAACCCATGACGCCCGGCTAGCAGACAAGATGTCCACTTTAACATCCACCAACCCATGACGCCCGGCTAGCAGACAAGATCTCCACTTTAACATCCACCAACCCATGACGCCGGGCTAGCAGACAAGATGTCCACTTTAACATCCACCAACCCATGATGCCCGGCTAGCAGACAAGATGTCCACTTTAACATCCACCAACCCATGACGCCTGGCTAGCAGACAAGATGTCCACTTTAACGTCCACCAACCCATGACGCCCGGCTAGCAGACAAGATGTCCACTTTAACATCCACCAACTGATGACGCCCGGCGAGCAGACAAGATGGCCACTTTAACATCCACCAACTGATGACGCCCGGCTAGCAGACAAGATGTCCACTTTAACATCCACCAACCCATGACGCCCGGCTAGCAGACACGATGTCCACTTTAACATCCACCAACCCATGATGTCCGGCTAGCAGACAAGATGTCCACTTTAACGTCCACCAACCCATGACGCCCGGCTAGCAGACAGGATGTCCACTTTAACATCCACCAACTGATGACGCCCGGCGAGCAGATAAGATGTCCACTTTAACATCCACCAACTGATGACGCCCTGCTAGCAGACAAGATGTCCACTTTAACATCCACCAACTGATGACGCCCGGCTAGCAGACAAGATGTCCACTTTAACATCCACCAACTGATGACGCCCGGCTAGCAGACAAGATGCCCACTTTAACATCCACCAACTGATGACGCCCGGCTAGCAGACAAGATGTCCACTTTAACATCCACCAACTGATGACTCCCGGCTAGCGGACAAGATGTCCACTTTAACGTCCACCAACCCATGACGCCCGACTAGCAGACAAGATGTCCACTTTAACGTTCACCAACCCATGACGCCCGGCTAGCAGACAAGATGTCCACTTTAACATCCACCAACTGATGACGCCCGGCTAGCAGACAAGATGTCCACTTTAACATCCACCAACTGATGACTCCGGGCTATCGGACAAGATGTCCACTTTAACGTCCACCAACCCATGACGCCCGACTAGCAGACAAGATGTCCACTTTAACGTACACCAACCCATGACGCCCGGCTAGCAGACAAGATGTCCACTTTAACATCCACCAACCCATGACGCCCGGCTAGCAGACAAGATGTCCACTTTAACATCCACCAACTGATGACGCCAGGCTAGCAGACAAGATGTCCACTTTAACATCCACCAACTGATGACGCCCGGCGAGCAGACAAGATGTCCACTTTAACATCCACCAACTGATGATGCCCGGCTAGCAGACAAGATGTCCACTTTAACATTCACCAACTGATGACGCCCGGCTAGCAGACAACATGTCCACTTTAACATCCACCAACTGATGACGCCCGGCTCGCAGACAAGATGTCCACTTTAACATCCACCAACCCATGACGCCCGGCTAGCAGACAAAATGTCCACTTTAATATCCACCAACTGATGACGCCCGGCTAGCAGACAAGATGTCCACTTTAACATCCACCTTCTGATGACGCCCAGCTAGCAGACAAGATGTCCACTTTAATATCCACCAACTGATGACGCCCAGCTAGCAGACAAGATGTCCACTTTAACATCCACCAACCCATGACGCCCAGCTAGCAGACAAGATGTCCACTTCAACATCCACCAACCCATGACGCCCAGCTAGCAGACAAGATGTCCACTTCAACATCCACCAGCCCATGACGCCCGGCTAGCAGACAAGATGTCCACTTTAACATCCACCAACTGATGACTCCCGGCTTGCGGACAAGATGTCCACTTTAACGTCCACCAACCCATGACGCCCGACTAGCAGACAAGATGTCCACTTTAACGTACACCAACCCATGACGCCCGGCTAGCAGACAAGATGTCCACTTTAACATCCACCAACCCATGACGCCCGGCTCGCAGACAAAATGTCCACTTTAACGTCCACCAACCCATGACGCCCGGCTAGCAGACAAGATGTTTACTTTAACATCCACCAACTGATGACGCCCGGCTAGCAGACACGATGTCCACTTTAACATCCACCAACTGATGACGCCCGGCTAGCAGACAAGATGTCCACTTTAACATCCACCAACTGATGATGCCCGGCTAGCAGACAAGATGTCCACTTTAACATCCACCAACTGATGACGCCCGGCCAGCAGACAAGATGTCCACTTTAACATCCACCAACTGATGACGCCCAGCCAGCAGAAAAGATGTCCACTTTAACATCCACCAACTGATGACGCCCGGCTAGCAGACAAGATGTCCACTTTAACATCCACCAACTGATGACGCCCAGCCAGCAGACAAGATGTTCACTTTAACATCCACCAACTGATGACGCCCGCCCAGCAGACAAGATGTCCACTTTAACATCCACCAACTGATGACGCCCGGCTAGCAGACAAGATGTCCACTTTAACATCCACCAACTGATGACGCCCGGCTAGCAGACAAGATGTCCACTTTAATATCCACCAACTGATGACGCCCGGCTACAGACAAGATGTCCACTTTCACGTACACCAACCCATGACGCCCGGCTAGCAGACAAGATGTCCACTTTAACATTCACCAACCCATGACGCCCGGCTAGCAGACAAGATGTCCACTTTAACATCCACCAACCGATGACGCCCGGCTCGCATACAAAATGTCCACTTTAACGTCCACCAACCCATGACGCCCGGCTAGCAGAGAAGATGTCTACTTTAACATCCACCAAATGATGACGCCTGGCTAGCAGACACGATGTCCACTTTAACATCCACCAACTGATGACGCCCGGCTAGCAGACAAGATGTCCACTTTAGCATCCACCAACTGATGACGCCCGGCTAGCAGACAAGATGTCCACTTTAACATCCACCAACTGATGACGCCGGGCCAGCAGACAAGATGTCCACTTTAACATCCACCAATTGATGATGCCCGGCCAGCTGAAAAGATGTCCACTTTAACATCCACCAACTGATGACGCCCGGCGAGCAGACAAGATGTCCACTTTAACATCCACCAACTGATGACGCCTGGCTAGCAGACAAGATGTCCACTTTAATATCCACCAACTGATGACGCCCGGCTACAGACAAGATGTCCACTTTAACATCCACCAACCCATGACGCCCGGCTAGCAGACAAGATGTCCACTTTAACATCCACCAACCCATGACGGCCGGCTCGCAGACAAGATGTCCACTTTAACATCCACCAACCCATGACGCCCGGCTCGCAGACAAAATGTCCACTTTAACATCCACCAACCCATGACGCCCGGCTAGCAGACAAGATGTCTACTTTAACATCCACCAACTGATGACGCCCGGCTAGCAGACACGATGTCCACTTTAACATCCACCAACTGATGACGCCCGGCTAGCAGACAAGATGTCCACTTTAGCATCCACCAACTGATGACGCCCGGCTAGCAGACAAGATGTCCACTTTAACATCCACCAACTGATGACGCCCGGCCAGCAGACAAGATGTCCACTTTAACATCCACCAACTGATGACGCCCGGCCAGCAGAAAAGATGTCCACTTTAACACCACCAACTGATGACGCCCGGCTAGCAGACAAGATGTCCACTTTAACATCCACCAACTGATGACGCCCGCCCAGCAGACAAGATGTCCACTTTAACATCCACCAACTGATGACGCCCGGCTAGCAGACAAGATGTCCACTTTAACATCCACCAACCCATGACGCCTGGCTAGCAGACAAGATGTCCACTTTAACACCACCAACTGATGACGCCCGGCTAGCAGACAAGATGTCCACTTTAATATCCACCAACTGATGACGCCCGCCCAGCAGACAAGATGTCCACTTTAACATCCACCAACTGATGACGCCCGGCTAGCAGACAAGATGTCCACTTTAACATCCACCAACCCATGACGCCTGGCTAGCAGACAAGATGTCCACTTTAACGTCCACCAACCCATGACGCCCGGCTAGCAGACAAGATGTCCACTTTAACGTCCACCAACCCATGACGCCTGGCTAGCAGACAAGATGTCCACTTTAACGTCCACCAACCCATGACGCCCGGCTAGCAGACAAGATGTCCACTTTAACATCCACCAACTGATGACGCCCGGCGAGCAGACAAGATGTCCACTTTAACATCCACCAACTGATGACGCCCGGCCAGCAGACAAGATGTCCACTTTAACATCCACCAACCCATGACGCCTGGCTAGCAGACAAGATGTCCACTTTAACGTCCACCAACCCATGACGCCCGGCTAGCAGACAAGATGTCCACTTTAACATCCACCAACTGATGACGCCCGGCGAGCAGACAAGATGTCCACTTTAACATCCACCAACTGATGACGCCCGGCCAGCAGACAAGATGTCCACTTTAACATCCACCAACTGATGACGCCCGGCCAGCAGACAAGATGTCCACTTTAACATCCACCAACTGATGACGCCCGGCTAGCAGACAAGATGTCCACTTTAACATCCACCAACTGATGACGCCCGGCTAGCAGACAAGATGTCCACTTTAATATCCACCAACTGATGACGCCCGGCTGCAGACAAGATGTCCACTTTTACGTACACCAACCCATGACGCCCGGCTAGCAGACAAGATCTCCACTTTAACATCCACCAACCCATGACGCCGGGCTAGCAGACAAGATGTCCACTTTAACATCCACCAACCCATGATGCCCGGCTAGCAGACAAGATGTCCACTTTAACATCCACCAACCCATGATGCCCGGCTAGCAGACATGATGTCCACTTTAACATCCACCAACTGACGACGCCCGGCCAGCAGACAAGATGTCCACTTTAACATCCACCAACTGATGACGCCCGGCCAGCAGACAAGATGTCCACTTTAACATCCACCAACTGATGACGCCCGGCTAGCAGACAAGATGTCCACTTTAACATCCACCAACTGATGACGCCCGGCTAGCAGACAAGATGTCCACTTTAATATCCACCAACTGATGACGCCCGGCTGCAGACAAGATGTCCACTTTTACGTACACCAACCCATGACGCCCGGCTAGCAGACAAGATGTCCACTTTAAAATTCACCAACCCATGACGCCCGGCTAGCAGACAAGATCTCCACTTTAACATCCACCAACCCATGACGCCGGGCTAGCAGACAAGATGTCCACTTTAACATCCACCAACCCATGATGCCCGGCTAGCAGACAAGATGTCCACTTTAACATCCACCAACCCATGACGCCTGGCTAGCAGACAAGATGTCCACTTTAACGTCCACCAACCCATGACGCCCGGCTAGCAGACAAGATGTCCACTTTAACATCCACCAACTGATGACGCCCGGCGAGCAGACAAGATGGCCACTTTAACATCCACCAACTGATGACGCCCGGCTAGCAGACAAGATGTCCACTTTAACATCCACCAACCCATGACGCCCGGCTAGCAGACACGATGTCCACTTTAACATCCACCAACCCATGATGTCCGGCTAGCAGACAAGATGTCCACTTTAACATCCACCAACCCATGACGCCTGGCTAGCAGACAAGATGTCCACTTTAACGTCCACCAACCCATGACGCCCGGCTAGCAGACAAGATCTCCACTTTAACATCCACCAACCCATTACGCCGGGCTAGCAGACAAGATGTCCACTTTAACATCCACCAACCCATGATGCCCGGCTAGCAGACAAGATGTCCACTTTAACATCCACCAACCCATGACGCCTGGCTAGCAGACAAGATGTCCACTTTAACGTCCACCAACCCATGACGCCCGGCTAGCAGACAAGATGTCCACTTTAACATCCACCAACTGATGACGCCCGGCGAGCAGACAAGATGTCCACTTTAACATCCACCAACTGATGACGCCCGGCTAGCAGACAAGATGTCCACTTTAATATCCACCAACTGATGACGCCCGGCTGCAGACAAGATGTCCACTTTTACGTACACCAACCCATGACGCCCGGCTAGCAGACAAGATGTCCACTTTAAAATTCACCAACCCATGACGCCCGGCTAGCAGACAAGATCTCCACTTTAACATCCACCAACCCATGACGCCGGGCTAGCAGACAAGATGTCCACTTTAACATCCACCAACCCATGATGCCCGGCTAGCAGACAAGATGTCCACTTTAACATCCACCAACCCATGACGCCTGGCTAGCAGACAAGATGTCCACTTTAACGTCCACCAA
Source organism: Myxine glutinosa (assembly GCF_964187855.1). Classification (NCBI taxonomy): domain Eukaryota; kingdom Metazoa; phylum Chordata; class Myxini; order Myxiniformes; family Myxinidae; genus Myxine; species Myxine glutinosa. Next base: position 117,039,450 of record NC_136262.1, read on the forward strand.
CCCATGACGCCCGGCTAGCAGACAAGATGTCCACTTTAACATCCACCAACTGATGACGCCCGGCGAGCAGACAAGATGGCCACTTTAACATCCACCAACTGATGACGCCCGGCTAGCAGACAAGATGTCCACTTTAACATCCACCAACCCATGACGCCCGGCTAGCAGACACGATGTCCACTTTAACATCCACCAACCCATGATGTCCGGCTAGCAGACAAGATGTCCACTTTAACATCCACCAACCCATGACGCCTGGCTAGCAGACAAGATGTCCACTTTAACGTCCACCAACCCATGACGCCCGGCTAGCAGACAAGATCTCCACTTTAACATCCACCAACCCATTACGCCGGGCTAGCAGACAAGATGTCCACTTTAACATCCACCAACCCATGATGCCCGGCTAGCAGACAAGATGTCCACTTTAACATCCACCAACCCATGACGCCTGGCTAGCAGACAAGATGTCCACTTTAACGTCCACCAACCCATGACGCCCGGCTAGCAGACAAGATGTCCACTTTAACATCCACCAACTGATGACGCCCGGCGAGCAGACAAGATGGCCACTTTAACATCCACCAACTGATGACGCCCGGCTAGCAGACAAGATGTCCACTTTAACATCCACCAACCCATGACGCCCGGCTAGCAGACACGATGTCCACTTTAACATCCACCAACCCATGATGTCCGGCTAGCAGACAAGATGTCCACTTTAACGTCCACCAACGTCCACCAACCCATGACGCCCGGCTAGCAGACAGGATGTCCACTTTAACATCCACCAACTGATGACGCCCGGCTAGCAGACAAGATGTCCACTTTAACGTCCACCAACCCATGACGCCCGGCTAGCAGACAGGATGTCCACTTTAACATCCACCAACTGATGACGCCCGGCGAGCAGACAAGATGGCCACTTTAACATCCACCAACTGATGACGCCCGGCTAGCAGACAAGATGTCCACTTTAACATCCACCAACCCATGACGCCCGGCTAGCAGACACGATGTCCACTTTAACATCCACCAACTGATGACGCCCGGCGAGCAGACAAGATGTCCACTTTAACATCCACCAACTGATGACGCCCTGCTAGCAGACAAGATGTCCACTTTAACATCCACCAACTGATGACGCCCGGCTAGCAGACAAGATGTCCACTTTAACATCCACCAACTGATGACGCCCGGCTAGCAGACAAGATGCCCACTTTAACATCCACCAACTGATGACGCCCGGCGAGCAGACAAGATGTCCACTTTAACATCCACCAACTGATGACTCCCGGCTAGCGGACAAGATGTCCACTTTAACGTCCACCAACCCATGACGCCCGACTAGCAGACAAGATGTCCACTTTAACGTACACCAACCCATGACGCCCGGCTAGCAGACAAGATGTCCACTTTAACATCCACCAACTGATGACGCCCGGCTAGCAGACAAGATGTCCACTTTAACATCCACCAACTGATGACTCCGGGCTATCGGACAAGATGTCCACTTTAACGTCCACCAACCCATGACGCCCGACTAGCAGACAAGATGTCCACTTTAACGTACACCAACCCATGACGCCCGGCTAGCAGACAAGATGTCCACTTTAACATCCACCAACCCATGACGCCCGGCTAGCAGACAAGATGTCCACTTTAACATCCACCAACTGATGACGCCAGGCTAGCAGACAAGATGTCCACTTTAACATCCACCAACTGATGACGCCCGGCGAGCAGACAAGATGTCCACTTTAACATCCACCAACTGATGATGCCCGGCTAGCAGACATGATGTCCACTTTAACATTCACCAACTGATGACGCCCGGCTAGCAGACAACATGTCCACTTTAACATCCACCAACTGATGACGCCCGGCTCGCAGACAAGATGTCCACTTTAACATCCACCAACCCATGACGCCCGGCTAGCAGACAAAATGTCCACTTTAATATCCACCAACTGATGACGCCCGGCTAGCAGACAAGATGTCCACTTTAACATCCACCTTCTGATGACGCCCAGCTAGCAGACAAGATGTCCACTTTAATATCCACCAACTGATGACGCCCAGCTAGCAGACAAGATGTCCACTTTAACATCCACCAACCCATGACGCCCAGCTAGCAGACAAGATGTCCACTTCAACATCCACCAACCCATGACGCCCAGCTAGCAGACAAGATGTCCACTTCAACATCCACCAGCCCATGACGCCCGGCTAGCAGACAAGATGTCCACTTTAACATCCACCAACTGATGACTCCCGGCTTGCGGACAAGATGTCCACTTTAACGTCCACCAACCCATGACGCCCGACTAGCAGACAAGATGTCCACTTTAACGTACACCAACCCATGACGCCCGGCTAGCAGACAAGATGTCCACTTTAACATCCACCAACCCATGACGCCCGGCTCGCAGACAAAATGTCCACTTTAACGTCCACCAACCCATGACGCCCGGCTAGCAGACAAGATGTCCACTTTAACATCCACCAACCCATGATGCCCGGCTAGCAGACATGATGTCCACTTTAACATCCACCAACTGACGACGCCCGGCCAGCAGACAAGATGTCCACTTTAACATCCACCAACTGATGACGCCCGGCCAGCAGACAAGATGTCCACTTTAACATCCACCAACTGATGACGCCCGGCTAGCAGACAAGATGTCCACTTTAACATCCACCAACTGATGACGCCCGGCTAGCAGACAAGATGTCCACTTTAATATCCACCAACTGATGACGCCCGGCTGCAGACAAGATGTCCACTTTTACGTACACCAACCCATGACGCCCGGCTAGCAGACAAGATGTCCACTTTAAAATTCACCAACCCATGACGCCCGGCTAGCAGACAAGATCTCCACTTTAACATCCACCAACCCATGACGCCGGGCTAGCAGACAAGATGTCCACTTTAACATCCACCAACCCATGATGCCCGGCTAGCAGACAAGATGTCCACTTTAACATCCACCAACCCATGACGCCTGGCTAGCAGACAAGATGTCCACTTTAACGTCCACCAACCCATGACGCCCGGCTAGCAGACAAGATGTCCACTTTAACATCCACCAACTGATGACGCCCGGCGAGCAGACAAGATGGCCACTTTAACATCCACCAACTGATGACGCCCGGCTAGCAGACAAGATGTCCACTTTAACATCCACCAACCCATGACGCCCGGCTAGCAGACACGATGTCCACTTTAACATCCACCAACCCATGATGTCCGGCTAGCAGACAAGATGTCCACTTTAACATCCACCAACCCATGACGCCTGGCTAGCAGACAAGATGTCCACTTTAACGTCCACCAACCCATGACGCCCGGCTAGCAGACAAGATCTCCACTTTAACATCCACCAACCCATTACGCCGGGCTAGCAGACAAGATGTCCACTTTAACATCCACCAACCCATGATGCCCGGCTAGCAGACAAGATGTCCACTTTAACATCCACCAACCCATGACGCCTGGCTAGCAGACAAGATGTCCACTTTAACGTCCACCAACCCATGACGCCCGGCTAGCAGACAAGATGTCCACTTTAACATCCACCAACTGATGACGCCCGGCGAGCAGACAAGATGTCCACTTTAACATCCACCAACTGATGACGCCCGGCTAGCAGACAAGATGTCCACTTTAATATCCACCAACTGATGACGCCCGGCTGCAGACAAGATGTCCACTTTTACGTACACCAACCCATGACGCCCGGCTAGCAGACAAGATGTCCACTTTAAAATTCACCAACCCATGACGCCCGGCTAGCAGACAAGATCTCCACTTTAACATCCACCAACCCATGACGCCGGGCTAGCAGACAAGATGTCCACTTTAACATCCACCAACCCATGATGCCCGGCTAGCAGACAAGATGTCCACTTTAACATCCACCAACCCATGACGCCTGGCTAGCAGACAAGATGTCCACTTTAACGTCCACCAACCCATGACGCCCGGCTAGCAGACAAGATGTCCACTTTAACATCCACCAACTGATGACGCCCGGCGAGCAGACAAGATGGCCACTTTAACATCCACCAACTGATGACGCCCGGCTAGCAGACAAGATGTCCACTTTAACATCCACCAACCCATGACGCCCGGCTAGCAGACACGATGTCCACTTTAACATCCACCAACCCATGATGTCCGGCTAGCAGACAAGATGTCCACTTTAACATCCACCAACCCATGACGCCTGGCTAGCAGACAAGATGTCCACTTTAACGTCCACCAACCCATGACGCCCGGCTAGCAGACAAGATCTCCACTTTAACATCCACCAACCCATTACGCCGGGCTAGCAGACAAGATGTCCACTTTAACATCCACCAACCCATGATGCCCGGCTAGCAGACAAGATGTCCACTTTAACATCCACCAACCCATGACGCCTGGCTAGCAGACAAGATGTCCACTTTAACGTCCACCAACCCATGACGCCCGGCTAGCAGACAAGATGTCCACTTTAACATCCACCAACTGATGACGCCCGGCGAGCAGACAAGATGGCCACTTTAACATCCACCAACTGATGACGCCCGGCTAGCAGACAAGATGTCCACTTTAACATCCACCAACCCATGACGCCCGGCTAGCAGACACGATGTCCACTTTAACATCCACCAACCCATGATGTCCGGCTAGCAGACAAGATGTCCACTTTAACGTCCACCAACGTCCACCAACCCATGACGCCCGGCTAGCAGACAGGATGTCCACTTTAACATCCACCAACTGATGACGCCCGGCTAGCAGACAAGATGTCCACTTTAACGTCCACCAACCCATGACGCCCGGCTAGCAGACAGGATGTCCACTTTAACATCCACCAACTGATGACGCCCGGCGAGCAGACAAGATGGCCACTTTAACATCCACCAACTGATGACGCCCGGCTAGCAGACAAGATGTCCACTTTAACATCCACCAACCCATGACGCCCGGCTAGCAGACACGATGTCCACTTTAACATCCACCAACTGATGACGCCCGGCGAGCAGACAAGATGTCCACTTTAACATCCACCAACTGATGACGCCCTGCTAGCAGACAAGATGTCCACTTTAACATCCACCAACTGATGACGCCCGGCTAGCAGACAAGATGTCCACTTTAACATCCACCAACTGATGACGCCCGGCTAGCAGACAAGATGCCCACTTTAACATCCACCAACTGATGACGCCCGGCGAGCAGACAAGATGTCCACTTTAACATCCACCAACTGATGACTCCCGGCTAGCGGACAAGATGTCCACTTTAACGTCCACCAACCCATGACGCCCGACTAGCAGACAAGATGTCCACTTTAACGTACACCAACCCATGACGCCCGGCTAGCAGACAAGATGTCCACTTTAACATCCACCAACTGATGACGCCCGGCTAGCAGACAAGATGTCCACTTTAACATCCACCAACTGATGACTCCGGGCTATCGGACAAGATGTCCACTTTAACGTCCACCAACCCATGACGCCCGACTAGCAGACAAGATGTCCACTTTAACGTACACCAACCCATGACGCCCGGCTAGCAGACAAGATGTCCACTTTAACATCCACCAACCCATGACGCCCGGCTAGCAGACAAGATGTCCATTTTAACATCCACCAACTGATGACGCCAGGCTAGCAGACAAGATGTCCACTTTAACATCCACCAACTGATGACGCCCGGCGAGCAGACAAGATGTCCACTTTAACATCCACCAACTGATGATGCCCGGCTAGCAGACATGATGTCCACTTTAACATTCACCAACTGATGACGCCCGGCTAGCAGACAACATGTCCACTTTAACATCCACCAACTGATGACGCCCGGCTCGCAGACAAGATGTCCACTTTAACATCCACCAACCCATGACGCCCGGCTAGCAGACAAAATGTCCACTTTAATATCCACCAACTGATGACGCCCGGCTAGCAGACAAGATGTCCACTTTAACATCCACCTTCTGATGACGCCCAGCTAGCAGACAAGATGTCCACTTTAATATCCACCAACTGATGACGCCCAGCTAGCAGACAAGATGTCCACTTTAACATCCACCAACCCATGACGCCCAGCTAGCAGACAAGATGTCCACTTCAACATCCACCAACCCATGACGCCCAGCTAGCAGACAAGATGTCCACTTCAACATCCACCAGCCCATGACGCCCGGCTAGCAGACAAGATGTCCACTTTAACATCCACCAACTGATGACTCCCGGCTTGCGGACAAGATGTCCACTTTAACGTCCACCAACCCATGACGCCCGACTAGCAGACAAGATGTCCACTTTAACGTACACCAACCCATGACGCCCGGCTAGCAGACAAGATGTCCACTTTAACATCCACCAACCCATGACGCCCGGCTCGCAGACAAAATGTCCACTTTAACGTCCACCAACCCATGACGCCCGGCTAGCAGACAAGATGTTTACTTTAACATCCACCAACTGATGACGCCCGGCTAGCAGACACGATGTCCACTTTAACATCCACCAACTGATGACGCCCGGCTAGCAGACAAGATGTCCACTTTAACATCCACCAACTGATGATGCCCGGCTAGCAGACAAGATGTCCACTTTAACATCCACCAACTGATGACGCCCGGCCAGCAGACAAGATGTCCACTTTAACATCCACCAACTGATGACGCCCAGCCAGCAGAAAAGATGTCCACTTTAACATCCACCAACTGATGACGCCCGGCTAGCAGACAAGATGTCCACTTTAACATCCACCAACTGATGACGCCCAGCCAGCAGACAAGATGTCCACTTTAACATCCACCAACTGATGACGCCCGCCCAGCAGACAAGATGTCCACTTTAACATCCACCAACTGATGACGCCCGGCTAGCAGACAAGATGTCCACTTTAACATCCACCAACTGATGACGCCCGGCTAGCAGACAAGATGTCCACTTTAATATCCACCAACTGATGACGCCCGGCTACAGACAAGATGTCCACTTTCACGTACACCAACCCATGACGCCCGGCTAGCAGACAAGATGTCCACTTTAACATTCACCAACCCATGACGCCCGGCTAGCAGACAAGATGTCCACTTTAACATCCACCAACCGATGACGCCCGGCTCGCATACAAAATGTCCACTTTAACGTCCACCAACCCATGACGCCCGGCTAGCAGAGAAGATGTCTACTTTAACATCCACCAAATGATGACGCCTGGCTAGCAGACACGATGTCCACTTTAACATCCACCAACTGATGACGCCCGGCTAGCAGACAAGATGTCCACTTTAGCATCCACCAACTGATGACGCCCGGCTAGCAGACAAGATGACCACTTTAACATCCACCAACTGATGACGCCGGGCCAGCAGACAAGATGTCCACTTTAACATCCACCAATTGATGATGCCCGGCCAGCTGAAAAGATGTCCACTTTAACATCCACCAACTGATGATGCCCGGCGAGCAGACAAGATGTCCACTTTAACATCCACCAACTGATGACGCCTGGCTAGCAGACAAGATGTCCACTTTAATATCCACCAACTGATGACGCCCGGCTACAGACAAGATGTCCACTTTAACATCCACCAACCCATGACGCCCGGCTAGCAGACAAGATGTCCACTTTAACATCCACCAACCCATGACGGCCGGCTCGCAGACAAGATGTCCACTTTAACATCCACCAACCCATGACGCCCGGCTCGCAGACAAAATGTCCACTTTAACATCCACCAACCCATGACGCCCGGCTAGCAGACAAGATGTCTACTTTAACATCCACCAACTGATGACGCCCGGCTAGCAGACACGATGTCCACTTTAACATCCACCAACTGATGACGCCCGGCTAGCAGACAAGATGTCCACTTTAGCATCCACCAACTGATGACGCCCGGCTAGCAGACAAGATGTCCACTTTAACATCCACCAACTGATGACGCCCGGCCAGCAGACAAGATGTCCACTTTAACATCCACCAACTGATGACGCCCGGCCAGCAGAAAAGATGTCCACTTTAACACCACCAACTGATGACGCCCGGCTAGCAGACAAGATGTCCACTTTAACATCCACCAACTGATGACGCCCGCCCAGCAGACAAGATGTCCACTTTAACATCCACCAACTGATGACGCCCGGCTAGCATACAAGATGTCCACTTCAACATCCACCAGCCCATGATGCCCGGCTAGCAGACAAGATGTCCACTTTAACATCCACCAACTGATGACTCCCGGCTAGCGGACAAGATGTCCACTTTAACGTCCACCAACCCATGACGCCCGACTAGCAGACAAGATGTCCACTTTAACGTACACCAACCCATGACGCCCGGCTAGCAGACAACATGTCCACTTTAACATCCACCAACCCATGACGCCCGGCTAGCAGACAAGATGTCCACTTTAACATCCACCAACCCATGACGCCCGGCTCGCAGACAAAATGTCCACTTTAACATCCACCAACTGATGACGCCCGGCTAGCAGACAAGATGTCCACTTTAACATCCACCAACTGATGATGCCCGGCTAGCAGACAAGATGTCCACTTTAACATCCACCAACTGATGACGCCCGGCCAGCAGACAAGATGTCCACTTTAACATCCACCAACTGATGACGCCCAGCCAGCAGAAAAGATGTCCACTTTAACATCCACCAACTGATGATGCCCGGCCAGCAGACAAGATGTCCACTTTAACATCCACCAACTGATGACGCCCGGCCAGCAGACAAGATGTCCACTTTAACATCCACCAACTGATGACGCCCCGCTAGCAGACAAGATGTCCACTTTAACATCCACCAACTGATGACGCCCGGCTAGCAGACAAGATGTCCACTTTAATATCTACCAACTGATGACGCCCGGCTACAGACAAGATGTCCACTTTTACGTACACCAACCCATGACGCCCGGCTAGCAGACAAGATGTCCACTTTAACATCCACCAACCGATGACGCCCGGCTCGCAGACAAAATGTCCACTTTAACGTCCACCAACCCATGACGCCCGGCTAGCAGAGATGTCTACTTTAACATCCACCAAATGATGACGCCTGGCTAGCAGACACGATGTCCACTTTAACATCCACCAACTGATGACGCCCGGCTAGCAGACAAGATGTCCACTTTAGCATCCACCAACTGATGACGCCCGGCTAGCAGACAAGATGTCCACTTTAACATCCACCAACTGATGACGCCGGGCCAGCAGACAAGATGTCCACTTTAACATCCACCAATTGATGATGCCCGGCCAGCTGAAAAGATGTCCACTTTCACATCCACCAACTGATGACGCCCGGCTAGCAGACAAGATGTCCACTTTAACATCCACCAACTGATGACGCCCGGCGAGCAGACAAGATGGCCACTTTAACATCCACCAACTGATGACGCCTGGCTAGCAGACAAGATGTCCACTTTAATATCCACCAACTGATGACGCCCGGCTACAGACAAGATGTCCACTTTAACATCCACCAACCCATGACGCCCGGCTAGCAGACAAGATGTCCACTTTAACATCCACCAACCCATGACGGCCGGCTCGCAGACAAGATGTCCACTTTAACATCCACCAACCCATGACGCCCGGCTCGCAGACAAAATGTCCACTTTAACATCCACCAACCCATGACGCCCGACTAGCAGACAAGATGTCTACTTTAACATCCACCAACTGATGACGCCCGGCTAGCAGACACGATGTCCACTTTAACATCCACCAACTGATGACGCCCGGCTAGCAGACAAGATGTCCACTTTAGCATCCACCAACTGATGACGCCCGGCTAGCAGACAAGATGTCCACTTTAACATCCACCAACTGATGACGCCCGGCCAGCAGACAAGATGTCCACTTTAACATCCACCAACTGATGACGCCCGGCCAGCAGAAAAGATGTCCACTTTAACACCACCAACTGATGACGCCCGGCTAGCAGACAAGATGTCCACTTTAACATCCACCAACTGATGACGCCCGCCCAGCAGACAAGATGTCCACTTTAACATCCACCAACTGATGACGCCCGGCTAGCAGACAAGATGTCCACTTCAACATCCACCAGCCCATGATGCCCGGCTAGCAGACAAGATGTCCACTTTAACATCCACCAACTGATGACTCCCGGCTAGCGGACAAGATGTCCACTTTAACGTCCACCAACCCATGACGCCCGACTAGCAGACAAGATGTCCACTTTAACGTACACCAACCCATGACGCCCGGCTAGCAGACAAGATGTCCACTTTAACATCCACCAACCCATGACGCCCGGCTAGCAGACAAGATTGCCACTTTAACATCCACCAACCCATGACGCCCGGCTCGCAGACAAAATGTCCACTTTAACATCCACCAACTGATGACGCCCGGCTAGCAGACAAGATGTCCACTTTAACATCCACCAACTGATGATGCCCGGCTAGCACACAAGATGTCCACTTTAACATCCACCAACTGATGACGCCCGGCCAGCAGACAAGATGTCCACTTTAACATCCACCAACTGATGACGCCCAGCCAGCAGAAAAGATGTCCACTTTAACATCCACCAACTGATGACGCCCGGCCAGCAGACAAGATGTCCACTTTAACATCCACCAACTGATGACGCCCAGCCAGCAGACAAGATGTCCACTTTAACATCCACCAACTGATGACGCCCGGCTAGCAGACAAGATGTCCACTTTAACATCCACCAACTGATGACGCCCGGCTAGCAGACAAGATGTCCACTTTAATATCTACCAACTGATGACGCCCGGCTACAGACAAGATGTCCACTTTTACGTACACCAACCCATGACGCCCGGCTAGCAGACAAGATGTCCACTTTAACATTCACCAACCCATGACGCCCGGCTAGCAGACAAGATGTCCACTTTAACATCCACCAACCCATGACGCCCGGCTCGCGGACAAAATGTCCACTTTAACGTCCACCAACCCATGACGCCCGGCTAGCAGACAAGATGTCTACTTTAACATCCACCAAATGATGACGCCTGGCTAGCAGACACGATGTCCACTTTAACATCCACCAACTGATGACGCCCGGCTAGCAGACAAGATGTCCACTTTAGCATCCACCAACTGATGACGCCCGGCTAGCAGACAAGATGTCCACTTTAACATCCACCAACTGATGACGCTGGGCCAGCAGACAAGATGTCCACTTTAACATCCACCAATTGATGATGCCAGGCCAGCAGAAAAGATGTCCACTTTAACATCCACCAACTGATGACGCCCGGCTAGCAGACAAGATGTCCACTTTAACATCCACCAACTGATGACGCCCGGCTAGCAGACAAGATGTCCACTTTAACATCCACCAACTGATGACGCCCGGCTAGCAGACAAGATGTCCACTTTAACATCCACCAACTGATGACGCCCAGCTAGCAGACAAGATGTCCACTTTAACGTCCACCAACCCATGACACCCGGCTAGCAGACAAGATGTCCACTTTAACATCCACCAACTGATGACGCCCGGCTAGCAGACAAGATGTCCACTTTAACATCCACCAACTGATGACGCCCGCGAGCAGACAAGATGTCCACTTTAACATCCACCAACTGATGACGCCCTGCTAGCAGACAAGCTGTCCACTTTAACATCCACCAACTGATGACGCCCGGCTAGCAGACAAGATGTCCACTTTAACATCCACCAACTGATGACGCCCGGCTAGCAGACAAGATGCCCACTTTAACATCCACCAACTGATGATGCCCGGCTAGCAGACAAGATGTCCACTTTAACATCCACCAACTGATGACTCCCGGCTAGCGGACAGGATGTCCACTTTAACGTCCAGCAACCCATGACGCCCGGCTAGCAGACAAGATGTCCACTTTAACATCCACCAACCCATGACGCCCGGCTAGCAGACAAGATGTCCACTTTAACGTACACCAACCCATGATGCCCGGCTAGCAGACAAGATGTCCACTTTAACATCCACCAACCCATGACGCCCGGCTAGCAGACAAGATGTCCACTTTAACATCCACCAACTGATGACGCCAGGCTAGCAGACAAGATGTCCACTTTAACATCCACCAACTGATGACGCCCGGCTAGCAGACAAGATGGCCACTTTAACATCCACCAACTGATGACGCCCGGCTAGCAGACAAGATGTTCACTTTAACATTCACAAACTGATGACGCCCGGCTCGCAGACAAAATGTCCACTTTAACATCCACCAACTGATGATGCCCGGCTCGCAGACAAGATGTCCACTTTAACATCCACCAACCCATGACGCCCGGCTAGCAGACAAGATGTCCACTTTAATATCCACCAACTGATGACGCCCGGCTAGCAGACAAGATGTCCACTTTAACATCCACCTTCTGATGACGCCCGGCTAGCAGACAAGATGTCCACTTTAATATCCACCAACTGATGACGCCCAGCAAGCAGACAAGATGTCCACTTTAACATCCACCAACCCATGACGCCCAGCTAGCAGACAAGATGTCCACTTCAACATCCACCAACCCATGACGCCCAGCTAGCAGACAAGATGTCCACTTCAACATCCACCAGCCCATGACGCCCGGCTAGCAGACAAGATGTCCACTTTAACATCCACCAACTGATGACTCCCGGCTAGCGGAGAAGATGTCCACTTTAACGTCCACCAACCCATGACGCCCAACTAGCAGACAAGATGTCCACTTTAACGTACACCAACCCATGACGCCCGGCTAGCAGACAAGATGTCCACTTTAACATCCACCAACCCATGACGCCCGGCTAGCAGACAAGATGTCCACTTTAACATCCACCAACCCGTGACGCCCGGCTCGCAGACAAAATGTCCACTTTAACGTCCACCAACCCATGACGCCCGGCTAGCAGACAAGATGTCTACTTTAACATCCACCAACTGATGACGCCCGGCTAGCAGACACGATGTCCACTTTAACATCCACCAACTGATGACGCCCGGCTAGCAGACAAGATGTCCACTTTAACATCCACCAACTGATGATGCCCGGATAGCAGACAAGATGTCCACTTTAACATCCACCAACTGATGACGCCCGGCCAGCAGACAAGATGTCCACTTTAACATCCACCAACTGATGACGCCCAGCCAGCAGAAAAGATGTCCACTTTAACATCCACCAACTGATGACGGCCGGCTAGCAGACAAGATGTCCACTTTAACATCCACCAACTGATGACGCCCGGCCAGCAGACAAGATGTCCACTTTAACATCCACCAACCCATGACGCCCGACTAGCAGACAAGATGTCCACTTTAACGTACACCAACCCATGACGCCCGGCTAGCAGACAAGATGTCCACTTTAACATCCACCAACCCATGACGCCCGGCTAGCAGACAAGATGTCCACTTTAACATCCACCAACTGATGATGCCCGGCTAGCAGACAAGATGTCCACTTTAACATCCACCAACTGATGATGCCCGGCTAGCAGACAAGATGTCCACTTTAACATCCACCAACTGATGACGCCCGGCTAGCAGACAAGATGTCCACTTTAACATCCACCAACTGATGACTCCGGGCTATCGGACAAGATGTCCACTTTAACGTCCACCAACCCATGACGCCCGACTAGCAGACAAGATGTCCACTTTAACGTACACCAACCCATGACGCCCGGCTAGCAGACAAGATGTCCACTTTAACATCCACCAACCCATGACGCCCGGCTAGCAGACAAGATGTCCACTTTAACATCCACCAACTGATGACGCCAGGCTAGCAGACAAGATGTCCACTTTAACATCCACCAACTGATGACGCCCAGCGAGCAGACAAGATGTCCACTTTAACATCCACCAACTGATGACGCCCGGCTAGCAGACAAGATGTCCACTTTAACATTCACCAACTGATGACGCCCGGCTAGCAGACAAAATGTCCACTTTAACATCCACCAACTGATGACGCCCGGCTCGCAGACAAGATGTCCATTTTAACATCCACCAACCCATGACGCCCGGCTAGCAGACAAAATGGCCACTTTAATATCCACCAATTGATGACGCCCGGCTAGCAGACAAGATGTCCACTTTAACATCCACCTTCTGATGACGCCCGGCTAGCAGACAAGATGTCCACTTGAACGACCACCAACCCATGACGCCTGACTAGCAGACAAGATGTCCACTTTAACGTACACCAACCCATGACGCCCGTCTAGCAGACATGCTCCCGTCCCATCCCATCTCTACCGCCTCTGACATCAACTCATCCTGGGAATTCTTCCAAAGTAAATTGCTCTCTCTCATGCACAGATTTATCCCATCTCGTCTTCAGTTGTCATACCCTTCCTCCCGTCCATGGTACACGGAATGTTGTGGTGAGGCTGTTGCCCAGAAAAAACTTGCCTTCGTCTCCTGGAAAGCAAATCCAACGGAAGGAAATCTCATTTCCTTTCACAAAGCCCGAAAGAAGTGTATGTCCACCCTCAGGAGAGCCAGGAAACAATATCTCTCCGTTCTCAAGACCGAACTCTCTTATCTGTCTCCCTTTTCCAAATCCTGGTGGCGTCTGGTCAAATCTGTTTCTGGTGTTTGTTCCCCCTCCATCCCCTCCCTCACCTCAAACGGCAACACGGCTGACTCCGCACATGAAAAAGCTGAATGCCTCAACTCTGTTTGCCTCTAAGTCTTGTGTCCCAAACCCATCCCTCTCTGTACCCACCATACCCAGTTGCTCCTGGACTCTGTGTCCTTTCCTCCTGACAAGGTGGAAAAGTTTCTGTCAACTCTCTGACTCTGATTCTCGACATGATTCTCGACATAATTCATGATTCATTTGATTCTCGATTCTGGTTCTCGATTCCTCGACTCTGATTCTGCAACTGGACCTGACGGCATCAGCCCAAGGGTCCTAAAATCCTTTTCTTCCGTTCTTTCATTCCCTCTCTCTGTTCTCTTCACCCTCTCTTTTGCTCAAGGTCATCTGCCATCTGCTTGGAAATCAGCCAACATCACCGTTTTGCACAAAAAAGGTGCAAAAACAGATCCTAGCAACTACAGACCAATCAGCCTTCTCCCAATTATCAGTAAAGTCATGGAATCCATCATTGCTTCGGATATGAAATCTTTCCTTTTCTCCAATGGCTTGATCTCTGATCATCAATTTGGTTTCAGACCAGGTCACTCTACTCTGGACGTGCTGCTTCTGCTTTCTCAACAATGGATGGAGGTCCTCAATGCCAAACAGGAAATTAGAGCCGTCTCCCTTGACATATCACGTGCCTTCGATACGGTCTGGCACCCCGCTCTGCTCACCAAACCCTCTTCCTTTGGTATCCATGGAAATCTCCACGCATGGCTGGCGGACTTCTTCTCTAGCCGTAGTCAACGTGTGGCCCTGAATGGGTTTCTCTCATCTCCTCTTTCTGTTCAGACTGGAGTTCCCCAAGGCAGTGTTCTGGGCCCTGTGCTTTTTCTGGTCTTCATCAATGATCTCTCTCACTCTCTTGAAAATCCTCCCTATCTCTTTGCTGATGACTCTACTCTCTGTCGCTCCATTCCTCATCCCTCAGATCGGCAGTCTGCAGCCTCCTCACTCTCTGCAGACCTCGACAAAATCACAGACTGGGCAAACACGTGGAACATGTCTTTCAATCCTGACAAATCTCACACTCTTACGATGTCTCTCCGAAAAGACCGACTGGACAACCCTCCCATCCACTTTCTGAATAATCCTCTCCAAGAAGTTCTGTCACTCAAGCGTTTGGGTCTCACTATCTGCCATGATCTTTCCTGGGAAAACCACATTTCAAATCTGGCCTCCAAAGCCAGTCTCCGACTGGGCATCCTCCGTCGTGCGAAGTCCTTCCTTGGCACATCTGAGCTCCTCACCACATACAAGGCTTTCATCCGCAGCTCAATGGAATACTGCTCTCCCCTCTGGGCTGGTGCTCCTGCCTCACACCGAGCTCGTCTTCACGCTGTTGAAACCAAAGCGTTCAGAATCATTGGAATCTCCCGCGATGAAGCTAACTCCAAGGGACTTTCACTCACTCACCGCAGGCAGGTTGGTGGTCTTTCCGTCTTCTACCGACTCCTCTCCGGCCTTGCCCCCCCAGCTCTCTCTGGGCTCTGTCCCCCAAATATTCCTACAGGTCGCACAAGATCTGCCTGCAACCCTCTTATGGTTAAACTGCCAAAATCAAGACTCTCTGCTCACCTTCACTCCTCTTTTCTCCCGCCTCTGGAACAAACCCCCTCACTCTCTTCAATCCCACTCCTCCCTCCCGGTCTTTAAAACAGCTCTTCACCACCATCTCTTATCTTCCCCCATCCAAAACCTTGATCTTTTCTACCCTCAATAATTTCACCCAAAATCCACTTTTTTGAAATACCAACTGCTGTCCTGGAAGTCCTTGGTGTGTTTGTGTTTTTTACTTTTCCCGCCCCCCCACCCCCCCCCTTCCCACGCCTCCTCCACCCAAGCCCGCTCCCTCCCACACATCTCCTGATGTCCCTGCTCTCAAATGTTGTGATTGTGTGCTTCCCCTTCTCTCCCCATCTTGTCTACCACTCCCTCTTTTTATATATTTTGTTTGACTGTTTGATTTGTTTGTGTGATAAATGTTAGCTCTTTCACGAGCCTCGATTCTGTATTCAAAAAAAAAAGAAAAAAAAGAAAAAGAAAAAAAAAAGATGTCCACTTTAACATCCACCAACCCATGACGCCCGGCTAGCAGACAAGATGTCCACTTTAACATCCACCAACTGATGATGCCCGGCTAGCAGACAAGATGTCCACTTTAACATCCACCAACTGATGACGCCCGGCGAGCAGACAAGATGTCCACTTTAACATCCACCAACTGGTGACGCCCGGCTAGCAGACAAGATGTCCACTTTAACATCCACCAACTTATGACTCCCGGCTGGCAGACAAGATGTCCACTTTAATATCCACCAACCCATGACGCCCAGCTAGCAGACAAGATGTCCACTTTAACATCCACCAACCCATGACGTCCGGCTAGCAGACAAGATGTCCACTTTGACATCCACCAACCCATGACGTCCGGCTAGCAGACAAGATGTCCACTTTAACATCCACCAACCCATGACGTCCGGCTAGCAGACAAGATGTCCACTTTGACATCCACCAACCCATGACGTCCGGCTAGCAGACAAGATGTCCACTTTAACATTCACCAACCCATGACGCCCGGCTAGCAGACAAGATGTCCACTTTAACATCCACCAACTGATGACGCCCGGCTAGCAGACAAAATGTCCACTTTAACATCCACCAACTGATGACGCCCGGCTAGCAGACAAGATGTCCACTTTAACATCCACCAACCCATGACGCCTGGCTAGCAGACAAGATGTCCACTTTAACATCCACCAACCCATGACGTCCGGCTAGCAGACAAGATGTCCACTTTGACATCCACCAACCCATGACGTCCGGCTAGCAGACAAGATGTCCACTTTAACATTCACCAACCCATGACGCCCGGCTAGCAGATAAGACGTCCACTTTAACATCCACCAACTGATGACACACGGCTAGCAGACAAGATGTCTCGTTTAATAAACGTTCACCAGAGGGACGGCACACAACATAGAATCACCTATGGAATACCAGGATGACAGTTTTTAGTCGGCTCAGGGAATCGAACCCACAGCAGTCCAGCTCAAGATGAGGTGCGCTACCTCTAAACCCTCCTCTCGGACAGACGACCTCGCGACACCCACGTGGTCCATGAGGACCTGGACCTCGTCCCCTCCATACCAGGAGGATGCACAGATGATCCCCCCGTGAGAGGTTTCCAATTGACCAGAGATCTTTCCATGAACAGGAAAATATCATTCCTGATCTATGTACAGAAGCCTGTGTCTTCGATTATCAGCGTAAAATCAATGTGCAGACTTGAGCAGACATGTTTATCTCTATTCCAGACAAACACCCATTTCATATCCCCCAATAAGGGAGGCCATCCATTATTGATGACCTCCAAACCTCATCCTCTGGAAGAAATCCAAACTCATATTATTGCAAAATGGAACTTTTGGATCCAGTGATCCTTTTTTTGTCAAAAACAAACTCAAGGCAGGTATTTTGATCAATTTTACCAAATATCTGGTCGTCTGTCTGCCACCGACCCATATTTACCAAATATCACACAAAGCCACGTGAACATTCGGTCATTGTAAGACGACTTATAAGACACTATTCGACATTCATATCGAGGTATTTATTTGTGCGACACGATGGATGTTCCACCACTAACGTTTATTAGGTAGAAGATGGACGTAACGAGCATGTGACGTCTCTCAAGGATGCAAAGATCAGGCAACGATTTTGATTTAATGCATATCACATTGAATGCATGTTCATTTATTACATCACCGGCAACGCATCAAAAACTTGCTCTTCCTGAAACAAAATGGAGGAGTCAAAATGAAAATATAAATAAAAAGGAGGATGCAAAAGATAAAACAAAACAAGTCTAGTGTAAAGAAGGAGCGGTGTAGAAGGATATCTACGTCTCAGTGTGGTTAGGACTGTGGGGCGTAAAGGAAGACGGGAAGCCAGCGAAGGGGGGGGGGGGGGGGGGTGGAAGCAGTCCATGAAATATGCACTGGGGAGATATGTGCATGCGGTTGGAGAGGCGGGGCTGGGTGACGGTTCTTCAACTTTCACTTCCGCTTCCCTCCACCACCTCTGAAGATTATGGACAGCCTTATGAAAATGTTCACGATATCCATGTACAGTGACATCGAGCTGGGGAAGGAGGGGGGGGGGAAGCGAGAAGGAAAACTCTCCATTGCTCTTTCACATCCAAATATTAACCAATTTCATTCGGGAAAGAAAAACTAAAGATGAAGTTTTGCACATTTCTCACCTGTTTATTGGATCGTGTATGGCCAGCGTCTCAGCCTGTCTGACCGCACGCTGCGTGTCCGACACCAGCATCCATGAGAACACGAGCAGACCTCCGTACAGGGACACCACGTGGACGGCAGAGCCCAGGGCAGAACCGACAGGAAGGAACAAGGCACCTGGCAGTAGACAGTACAAACAAGAAGTTAAAAACAAAACTTTGCATTTAAACAAAAAAAGCTTTCACACTTTTCACATTTAAAGGTAGCTTTAAAGGTATAACATGATGGAGTACATGTATGTACACTGTAGCTTTAAAGGTATAACATGATGGAGTACATGTATGTACACTGTAGCTTTAAAGGTATAACATGACGAAGTACATGTATGTACACTGAAGCTTTAAAGGTATAACATGATGGAGTACATGTATGTAAACTGTACCTTTAAAGGTATAACATGATGTAGTACATGTATGTACACTGCAGCTTTAAAGGTATAACATGATGGAGTACATGTATGTAAACTGTAGCTTTAAAGGTATAATATGATGGAGTACATGTATGTACACTGTAGCTTTAAAGGTATAACATGATGGAGTACATGTATGTAAACTCTAGCTTTAAAGGTATAATATGATGGAGTACATGTATGTAAACTGTCGCTTTAAAGGTATAACATGATGGAGTACATGTATGTGCACTGTACAAACCTGAAACCCATGTTATTCCCCCATGCACCGAATAAAGGTCAAATTTAAAGTGGACATCTCTCTGACCATCCTCAGGGAGCCTGCTCAGCGTCGACGAGTCTGGCATTTCACTCAGGCCAACTGGCATGGTCTTCAAGCAGCCCTCAATCATCTGGACTGGTCTCCCATCTCGACCACCTCTGACATCAACTCATCCTGGGAATTCTTCCAAAGTAAATTGCTCTCTCTCATGCACAGATTTATCCCATCTCGTCTTCAGTTGTCATACCCTTCCTCCCGTCCATGGTACACGGAATCTTGTGGTGAGGCTGTTGCCCAGAAACAACTTGCCTTCGTCTCCTGGAAAGCAAATCCAACGGAAGGAAATCTCATTTCCTTTCACAAAGCCCGAAACAAGTGTGTGTCCAGCCTCAGGAGAGCCAGGAAACAATATATCTCCGTTCTCAAGACCGAACTCTCTTCTCTGTCTCCCTCTTCCAAATCGTGGTGGCGTCTGGTCAAATCTGTTTCTGGTGTTTGTTCCCCCTCCATCCCCTCCCTTACCTCAAACGGCTACACAGCTGACTCCGCACGTGAAAAAGCTGAATGCCTCAACTCTGTGTTTGCCTCTAAGTCTTGTGTCCCAAACCCATCCCTCTCTGTACCCACCATACCCAGTTGCTCCTGGACTCTGTGTCCTTTCCTCCTGACAAGGTGGAAAAGTTTCTGTCAACCCTCGACTCTGATTCTGCAACTGGACCTGACGGCATCAGCCCAAGGGTCCTAAAATCCTTTTCTTCCGTTCTTTCATTCCCTCTCTCTGTTCTCTTCACCCTCTCTTTTGCTCAAGGTCATCTGCCATCTGCTTGGAAATCAGCCAACATCACTGCTTTGCACAAAAAAGGTGCAAAAACAGATCCTAGCAACTACAGACCAATCAGCCTTCTCCCAATTATCAGTAAAGTCATGGAATCCATCATTGCTTCGGATATGAAATCTTTCCTTTTCTCCAATGGCTTGATCTCTGATCATCAATTTGGTTTCAGACCAGGTCACTCTACTCTGGACGTGCTGCTTCTGCTTTCTCAACAATGGATGGAGGTCCTCAATGCCAAACAGGAAATTAGAGCCGTCTCCCTTGACATATCACGTGCCTTCGATACGGTCTGGCACCCCGCTCTGCTCACCAAACCCTCTTCCTTTGGTATCCATGGAAATCTCCACGCATGGCTGGCGGACTTCTTCTCTAGCCGTAGTCAACGTGTGGCCCTGAATGGGTTTCTCTCATCTCCTCTTTCTGTTCAGACTGGAGTTCCCCAAGGCAGTGTTCTGGGCCCTGTGCTTTTTCTGGTCTTCATCAATGATCTCTCTGACTCTCTTGAAAATCCTCCCTCTCTCTTTGCTGATGACTCTACTCTCTGTCGCTCCATTCCTCATCCCTCAGATCGGCAGTCTGCAGCCTCCTCACTCTCTGCAGACCTGGGCAAAATCACAGACTGGGCAAACACGTGGAACATGTCTTTCAATCCTGACAAATCTCACACTCTTACGATGTCCCTCCGAAAAGACCGACTGGACAACCCTCCCATCCACTTTCTGAATAATCCTCTCCAAGAAGTTCTGTCACTCAAGTGTTTGGGTCTCACTATCTGCCATGATCTTTCCTGGGAAAACCACATTTCAAATCTGGCCTCCAAAGCCAGTCTCAGACTGGGCATCCTCCGTCGTGCGAAGTCCTTCCTTGGCACATCTGAGCTCCTCACCACATACAAGGCTTTCATCCGCAGCTCAATGGAATACTGCTCTCCCCTCTGGGCTGGTGCTCCTGCCTCACACCTAGCTCGTCTTCACGCTGTTGAAACCAAAGCGTTCAGAATCATTGGAATCTCCCGCGATGAAGCTAACTCCAAGGGACTTTCACTCACTCACCGCAGGCAGGTTGGTGGTCTTTCCGTCTTCTACCGACTCCTCTCCGGCCTTGCCCCCCCAGCTCTCTCTGGGCTCTGTCCCCCAAATATTCCTACAGGTCGCACAAGATCTGCCTGCAACCCTCTTATGGTTAAACTGCCAAAATCAAGACTCTCTGCTCACCTTCACTCCTCTTTTCTCCCGCCTCTGGAACAAACCCCCTCACTCTCTTCAATCCCACTCCTCCCTCCCGGTCTTTAAAACAGCTCTTCACCACCATCTCTTATCTTCCCACATCCAAAACCTTGATCTTTTTTACCCTCACTAATTTCACCCCAAATCCACTTTTTTGAAATACCAACTGCTGTCCTGGAAGTCCTTGGTGTGTTTGTGTTTTTTACTTTCCCCCCCCCCCCCCCTTCCCACGCCTCCTCCACCCAAGCCCGCTCCCTCCCACACATCTCCTGATGTCCCTGCTCTCAAATGTTGTGTTTGTGTGCTTCCCCTTCTCTCCCCATCTTGTCTACCACTCCCTCTTTTTATATATTTTGTTTGTCTGTTTGATTTGTTTGTGTGATAAATGTTAGCTCTTTCACGAGCCTCGATTCTGTATTCAAAAAAAAAAGAAAAAAAAAAAAAAAAAAAAAAAGATGTCCACTTTAACATCCACCAACCCATGACGCCCGGCTAGCAGACAAGATGTCCACTTTAACATCCACCAACTGATGATGCCCGGCTAGCAGACAAGATGTCCACTTTAACATCCACCAACTGATGACGCCCGGCGAGCAGACAAGATGTCCACTTTAACATCCACCAACCCATGACGCCTGGCTAGCAGACAAGATGCCCACTTTAACATTCACCAACCCATGACGCCCGGCTAGCAGACAAGATGTCCACTTTAACATCCACCAACCCATGACGCCCGGCTAGCAGACAAGATGTCCACTTTAACATCCACCAACCCATGACGCCCGGCTAGCAGACAAGATGTCCACTTTAACATCCACCAACTGATGACGCCCGGCTAGCAGACAAGATGTCCACTTTAACATCCACCAACCCATGACGCCTGGCTAGCAGACAAGATGCCCACTTTAACATTCACCAACCCATGACGCCCGGCTAGCAGACAAGATGTCCACTTTAACATCCACCAACCCATGACGTCCGGCTAGCAGACAAGATGTCCACTTTAACATTCACCAACCCATGACGCCCGGCTAGCAGACAAGATGTCCACTTTAACATCCACCAAATGATGACGCCCGGCTAGCAGACAAAATGTCCACTTTAACATCCACCAACTGATGACGCCCGGCTAGCAGACAAGATGTCCACTTTAACATCCACCAACCCATGACGCCTGGCTAGCAGACAAGATGTCCACTTTAACATCCACCAACCCATGACGTCCGGCTAGCAGACAAGATGTCCACTTTGACATCCACCAACCCATGACGTCCGGTTAGCAGACAAGATGTCCACTTTAACATTCACCAACCCATGACGCCCGGCTCGCAGATAAGACGTCCACTTTAACATCCACCAACTGATGACACACGGCTAGCAGACAAGATGTCTCGTTTAATAAACGTTCACCAGAGGGACGGCACACAACATAGAATCACCTATGGAATACCAGGATGACAGTTTTTAGTCGGCTCAGGGAATCGAACCCACAGCAGTCAGCTCAAGATGAGGTGCGCTACCTCTAAACCCTCCTCTCGGACAGACGACCTCGCGACACCCACGTGGTCCATGAGGACCTGGACCTCGTCCCCTCCATACCAGGAGGATGCACAGATGATCCCCCCGTGAGAGGTTTCCAATTGACCAGAGATCTTTCCATGAACAGGAAAATATCATTCCTGATCTATGTACAGAAGCCTGTCTTCGATTATCAGCGTAAAATCAATGTGCAGACTTGAGCAGACATGTTTATCTCTATTCCAGACAAACACCCATTTCATATCCCCAATAAGGGAGGCCATCCATTATTGATGACCTCCAAACCTCATCCTCTGGAAGAAATCCAAACTCATATTATTGCAAAATGGAACTTTTGGATCCAGTGATCCTTTTTTTGTCAAAAACAAACTCAAGGCAGGTATTTTGATCAATTTTACCAAATATCTGGTCGTCTGTCTGCCACCGACCCATATTTACCAAATATCACACAAAGCCACGTGAACATTCGGTCATTGTAAGACGACTTATAAGACACTATTCGACATTCATATCGAGGTATTTATTTGTGCGACACGATGGATGTTCCACCACTAAACGTTTATTAGGTAGAAGATGGACGTAACGAGCATGTGACGTCTCTCAAGGATGCAAAGATCAGGCAACGATTTTGATTTAATGCATATCACATTGAATGCATGTTCATTTATTACATCACCGGCAACGCATCAAAAACTTGCTCTTCCTGAAACAAAATGGAGGAGGTCAAAATGAAAATATAAATAAAAAGGAGGATGCAAAAGATAAAACAAAACAAGTCTAGTGTAAAGAAGGAGCGGTGTAGAAGGATATCTACGTCTCAGTGTGGTTAGGACTGTGGGGCGTAAAGGAAGACGGGAAGCCAGCGAAGGGGGGGGGGGGGGGGGGGTGTGGAAGCAGTCCATTAAATATGCACTGGGGAGATATGTGCATGCGGTTGGAGAGGCGGGGCTGGGTGACGGTTCTTCAACTTTCACTTCCGCTTCCCTCCACCACCTCCGAAGATTATGGACAGCCTTATGAAAATGTTCACGATATCCATGTACAGTGACATCGAGCTGGGGAAGGAGGGGGGGGAAGCGAGAAGGAAAACTCTCCATTGCTCTTTCACATCCAAATATTAACCAATTTCATTCGGGAAAGAAAAACTAAAGATGAAGTTTTGCACATTTCTCACCTGTTTATTGGATCGTGTATGGCCAGCGTCTCAGCCTGTCTGACCGCACGCTGCGTGTCCGACACCAGCATCCATGAGAACACGAGCAGACCTCCGTACAGGGACACCACGTGGACGGCAGAGCCCAGGGCAGAACCGACAGGAAGGAACAAGGAACCTGGCAGTAGACAGTACAAACAAGAAGTTAAAAACAAAACTTTGCATTTAAACAAAAAAAGCTTTCACACTTTTCACATTTAAAGGTAGCTTTAAAGGTATAACATGATGGAGTACATGTATGTACACTGTAGCTTTAAAGGTATAACATGATGGAGTACATGTATGTACATTGTAGCTTTAAAGGTATAACATGATGGAGTACATGTATGTACACTGTAGCTTTAAAGGTATAACATGATGGAGTACATGTATGTACACTGTAGCTTTAAAGGTATAACATGATGGAGTACATGTATGTACACTGTAGCTTTAAAGGTATAACATGATGAAGTACATGTATGTACACTGAAGCTTTGAAGGTATAACATGGAGTACATGTATGTACACTGTAGCTTTAAAGGTATAACATGATGGAGTACATGTATGTACACTATAGCTTTAAAGGTGTAAAAAAGATGGAGTACATGTATGTACACTGTAGCTTTAAAGGTATAACATGATGGAGTACATGTATGTACACTGTAGCTTTAAAGGTATAACATGATGGAGTACATGTATGTACACTATAGCTTTAAAGGTGTAAAAAGATGGAGTACATGTATGTACACTGTAGCTTTAAAGGTATAATATGATTGAGTACATGTATGTACACTGTAGCTTTAAAGGTATAACATGATGGAGTGCATGTATGTAAACTGTCACTTTAAAGGCATAATATGATGGAGTACATGTATGTAAACTGTCGCTTTAAAGGTATAACATGATGGAGTACATGTATGTGCACTGTACAAACCTGAAACCCATGTTATTCACCCATGCACCGAATAAAGGTCAAATTTAAAGTGGACATCTCTCTGACCATCCTCAGGGAGCCTGCTCAGCGTCGACGAGTCTGGCATTTCACTCAGGCCAACTGGCACGGTCTTCAAGCAGCCATCAATCATCTGGACTGGTCTCCCATCTCGACCACCTCTGACATCAACTCATCCTGGGAATTCTTCCAAAGTAAATTGCTCTCTCTCATGCACAGATTTATCCCATCTCGCCTTCAGTTGTCATACCCTTCCTCCCGTCCATGGTACACGGAATCTTGTGGTGAGGCTGTTGCCCAGAAACAACTTGCCTTCGTCTCCTGGAAAGCAAATCCAACGGAAGGAAATCTCATTTCCTTTCACAAAGCCCGAAACAAGTGTGTGTCCACCCTCAGGAGAGCCAGGAAACAATATATCTCCGTTCTCAAGACCGAACTCTCTTCTCTGTCTCCCTCTTCCAAATCCTGGTGGCGTCTGGTCAAATCTGTTTCTGGTGTTTGTTCCCCCTCCATCCCCTCCCTTACCTCAAACGGCTACACAGCTGACTCCGCACGTGAAAAAGCTGAATGCCTCAACTCTGTGTTTGCCTCTAAATCTTGTGTCCCAAACCCATCCCTCTCTGTACCCACCGTACCCAGTCGTACCCAGCTGCTCCTGGACTCCGTGTCCTTTCCTCCTGACAAGGTGGAAAAATTTCTGTCAACCCTCGACTCTGATTCTGCAACTGGACCTGACAGCATCAGCCCACGGGTCCTAAAATCCTGTTCTTCCGCTCTTTCACTCCCTCTCTCTGTTCTCTTCACCCTCTCTTTAGCTCAAGGTCAACTGCCATCTGCTTGGAAATCAGCCAACATCACCGCTTTGCACAAAAAAGGTGCAAAAACAGATCCTAGCAACTACAGACCAATCAGCCTTCTCCCAATTATCAGCAAAGTCATGGAATTCATCATTGCTTCGGATATGAAATCTTTCCTCTTCTCCAATGGCTTGATCTCTGATCATCAATTTGGTTTCAGACCAGGTCACTCTACTCTGGACATGCTGCTTCTGCTGTCTCAACAATGGATGGAGGTCCTCAATGCCAAACAGGAAATTAGAGCTGTCTCCCTCGACATATCATGTGCCTTCGATACGGTCTGGCACCCCGCTCTGCTCACCAAACTCTCCTCCTTTGGTATCCATGGAAATCTCCACGCATGGCTGGCGGACTTCCTCTCTAGTCGGTCAACGTGTGGCCCTGAATGGGTTTCTCTCATCTCCTCTTCCTGTTCAGGCTGGAGTTCCCCAAGGCAGTGTTCTGGGCCCTGTGCTTTTTCTGGTCTTCATCAATGATCTCTCTGACTCTCTTGAAAATCCTCTCTATCTCTTTGCTGATGACTCTACTCTCTGTCGCTCCATTCTTCATCCCTCAGATCGGCAGTCTGCAGCCTCCTCACTCTCTGCAGACCTGGACAAAATCACAGACTGGGCAAACAAGTGGAACATGTCCTTCAATCCTGACAAATCTCACACTCCTACGATGGCTCTCCGAAAAGACCGACTGGACAACCCTCCCATCTACTTTCTGAATAATCCTCTCCAAGAAGTTCTGTCACTCAAGCTTTTGGGTCTCACTATCTGCCATGATCTTTCCTGGGAAAACCACATTTCCAAGCTGGTCGCCGTCTGGGCATCCTCCGTCGTGCAAAGTCCTTCCTTGGCACACCTGAGCTCCTCACCACATACAAGGCTTTCATCCGCAGCTCAATGGAGTACTGCTCTCCCTGCTGGGCTGGTGCTCCTGCCTCACACCTAGCTCGTCTTCATGCTGTTGAAACCAAAGCGTTCAGAATCATTGGAATCTCCTGCGATGACGCTATCTCCGAGGGCCTTTCACTTACTCACCGCAGGCAGGTTGGTGGTCTTTCCGTCTTCTACCGACTCCTCTCCGGCCTTGCTCCCCCAGCTCTCTCTGGGCTCTGTCCCCCCAAATATTCCTACAGGTCGCACAAGATCTGCCTGCAACCCTCTTATGGTTAAACTGCCAAAATCAAGACTCTCTGCTCACCTTCACTCCTTCATTCCTCTTTTCTCCCGCCTCTGGAACAAACTCCCTCACTCTCTTCAATCCCACTCCTCCCTCCAGGTCTTTAAAACGGCTGTTCACCACCATCTCTTATGTTCCCCAATCCAAAACCTTGATCTTTTCTACCCCCGCTAATTTCACCCCAAATCCACTTTTTTGAGGTGACTTTTGACTTCTTTCCTGGAAGTCCTTGGTGTCCTTGCGTTTTATACCTATCCTGCCTCCCCCCAGGCCCTCTCCCTCCCACACATCTCCCGATGTCCCTGCTCGCAAATGTTGTGTTTGTGTGCTTCCTCCCCTTCTCTCCCCATCTTGTCGACCGCTCCCCTTTTTATATACTTTGTTTGCTTGCTTGTTTGATTTGTTTGTTTGATAAATGTTAGCTCTTTCACGAGCCTCGACTTTGTATACAACAAAAAAAAAAAAAAAAAAAAAAAAAAAAATTCGATCCAAATAGTCACCTTGTCAGCCACAAATACAATGCACCTGGTGGTTCCATAACCGCTATAACAAAAATCCACTGCCTTTTACGCCCACAGCTCAAAACCACCACCCACAGAACTAGAAGGACGCTTGGTAGAACACACCTCCGCCAGGCTGAACAGTTTCCGTTTTGTATCCCACCGATAGGCCGGATCTGTAACTGGATCTTCACCAAAATCCAATCAGCTTGTTATTGTCACCTGACTAACTCATCCACCAAGTTTCATCATAATCTGTCCGCAACCTTTTGAGATATCATGCCTATCGTTTTTGGCCCCATCACTCAATGGTGAAAAATCACATAAATTATTTTATCCGGATCCAGATCTTCACCAAAATCGAATCGATTTGTCAGTGCCACAAACCCAACCTGTCCACCAAGTCTTGTCCGAATCCGTCCATACCTTTTTGAGATATCCTGCTCATAGAAAAACCAGACAGACAAACAGGGGTGAAAACCTAACCTCGTCCACCTTGGGTGGCGCAGGTCATAAAATGAACATCGACAAAGCCCGAGTGCCCTTACATTACTGTTGAGTGCATGAATAAAGCAGGTAACACCCATGAGGATCTTCAGGGACACCCTAGTTTACGGACCAAACTCACCCAATGAAGCAGCAGCGACAAGTCCGAGGCCCGCCCCCAGAGGTGCTGCCATAGACATGTAGGCGTCGCTCGGAGCACACGCAGCTATAAGGCTCGTCGCCATGGTGATGCCGGCCGCGGTCCACGCTGCGCGGATGAGCACCGTGCCACCCAGCCCGGCCAACGGACACAGCACCACGCCGAGCAGGCCTGAGGGGTTTGGGATTCAAGGGTTGCGATTTGGTCGACAAGAGAGAAAACGGTGCATTTCCCCTACCTCTCTCACCGGAACCCACACACAGATGCATCATTATGAGCACTTTAATGAAACTTGATTGAGGACAAGTGTCCTTCATGCAAACTGTGGTGGGAGTGAGGCAAAGGGAAAATTGGAATGCACAAGATGGGCCTTACACGAATGGCCAGCCCAGGCAAGGTGCTTGAGCGAGGCTCCACCCTCATACGGCAGTGACATCACCAAAAATGTGGAACCCATCACAGAGGCGACCAGAGCAATCGCACCCTGCGGAAAAAGTATCCAGAATAAGAGGACAAGATAATTTATACAAAAACAGGTACATGGTGAAATTGGCACAATATGAAGGTCTTACCAAGGGTGAGCGAGGTGTGACGCTACGTAGGAGACCTGGAGAACGAGACAGTGCAATGGCGCTCCCCGCAGTAATGGCCAAAGAGGAGAGGAGGTGTGTGTAAGTGGAACGCACTCTTTCCTTCACATAACCTGGCCACAAGCTACGTGTTGGGGTCCATCAGGTGTCCGTCAGGTTGGGTGCATTTACGTTTTGCATCATTGATAAAGTGCAAGCAACACGAGTACCTCTCACTCACATGAATCACACGAACGTAGTAATGCTGTACACACCATATTAATTAATGTACGTGTCTATATGTACAAACAGCTCGTTATTCTGACAATTTTTATGAAACCGTTTCAGCCCCACCTTGCCATCTCCAGTGTTCCAGGCCTGGCAGACATTCCCAAGCCATAAAAACACAATGCACCCACGCCGACAACTGCACCACCTCCCACTGCCAACTGGCCCACTGCAAATGCTGCCAGCAGGATCACAAGCCCAACGCACATGAAGAACAACAGGGAAGGAAGGTTAGATGAGTGGGAACACACACATTCAGATGAAAAGAAGCAATGACAAATAAAACAAGTCATTAGACGGAAAGATAGACAGGCAGAAATATACAGTCACGTGAAAAAGTAAGTACACCCCATGTAAAATTTTGACTTTTTCAACATATTTCAACATACAGCTATTTGATCTTCATTTCAACAATATTGATAGATAAAGGTGATATAATATAACAAATATCATGAAACATTCACATTTTGTAGTCCATTGTATAATTTAAATAAACATAAATGCAAATTTCGCATGTGGAAAAAGTAAGTACACCCTTGGCTTTAATAATAATAATAATAATAATAATAATACATTTATTTTATATAGCGCTTTTCAAGAAGCCCAAAGACGCTTTGACAGAGTACAAAAAACAAGTGCAAAAAGACAAAAATCA
Source organism: Myxine glutinosa (assembly GCF_964187855.1). Classification (NCBI taxonomy): domain Eukaryota; kingdom Metazoa; phylum Chordata; class Myxini; order Myxiniformes; family Myxinidae; genus Myxine; species Myxine glutinosa. Next base: position 117,069,511 of record NC_136262.1, read on the forward strand.
ATAGGTAAATAATGAAAGCAAAAGGAAGGAGAAGGAGAAGAGATAGTCAGGGGTTAAATGCTGTGGGTTAAATGTTGAATGCAGTGTTGAACAGGTGGGTCTTGAGTGATGTTTTGAATGTGGTGAGTGAGGAGGAGTCTCTGATGGTGTGAGGTAGTGAGTTCCAGAGGGTGGGAGCAGCGATGGAGAAGGCCCTGTCCCCCCAGGATCTGAATTTGGTCCGGATGGGGGGGGGGGGGGGGGGGGGGGGTCAGGAGGTTGGTACCAGCAGAGCGGAGGTTGCGGGTGGGAGTGTGTCTGGAGAGGAGGTCAGCCAGGTAGGATGGGGCCAGGTTATGGAGGGCTTTGTAGGTCAAGAGGAGGATTTTGTACTGGATTCTCTGGGGGTTGGGGAGCCAGTGAAGCTTGTAAAGGACAGGGGTGATGTGGTCACGGGTCCGGGAATGGGTGAGTAGACGGGCAGCGGAGTTCTGAATGTATTGGAGTTTATTGGTGATTATTGAGGGTGAACCATAGATGAGGCTGTTGCAGTAGTCCAGACGGGAGGTGATGAAGGCGTGGATGAGGGTTTCTGCAGCCGTGGAGGAGAGGGATGGACGGAGACGGGCGATGTTTTTCAGGTGAAAGAAGGCTGTCTTTGTGATGTGTTTAGTGTATTTGTCGAAGGAGAGGGTTTGGTCAAAGATGATGCCAAGATTCCGGATGTGAGGGGAGGTGGATACTGGGAAACCGTCGATGTTGAGGGCAAAGTTATCGGTGGATTTGGTGAGCGTTTTTGGGCCAATGATGATTATTTCAGATTTATCATAGTTAAGTTTGAGGAAGTTGATTTGAAGCCAGGATTTTATTTCAGTGATGCAGTTTGTCAGGATAGAGTGGGTGGCGGTGGAGATGGACTTGGTGGAGATGAAAAGCTGGATGTCATCGGCGAAGCAGTGGAATTGGAGACCATGACGGCGGATTAAGTGACCAAGGGGGGACAGGTACAGGATGAAGAGGAGGGGGCCAAGAACTGAACCTTGGGGGACACCTTGGGGGAGGCGAGCAGTGGGGGATTTGCAGTTATTGATGGAGATGAACTGGCATCTGTCAGAGAGGTATGATATGATCCAAGAGAGGGCAGTGCCGGTAATGTTAAAGGTGGTTTCAAGTCGGGTGAGGAGGATGGTGTGATTGATGGTGTCAAAGGCGGCGCTGAGGTCGAGGAGGATGAGAATGTTGAGGTTGGCAGCGTCAGAGGAGAGGAGAAGGTCGTTGGTGATTTTGAGGAGAGCAGTTTCAGTACTGTGGTTGGAGCGGAATCCGGATTGGAATGTTTCATAGAGGTTATTGGCAGAGAGGTAATGTTTGAGTTGAGTGGCTACAGCGCGTTCTAATAGGTGGTATTGCCCCCTTTGGCAGAAACAACCTCAAGTAGGCGTTTCTTATAACTGTCTCCCAGTCTCTGACATCGACTGGGAGAAATTTTTGCCCACTCCTCTATGCAGAATTCTTTCAGCTGTGCGATGTTTGAGGGGTTTCTTGCATGCAGAGCTCGTTTCAAATCCCCCCACAACATATCGATGGGATTTAGATCCGGGCTTTGACTTGGCCATTCCAGAACCCTCCATTTCTTTCTTTTCAGCCATTCCTTGGTGGATTTACTGGTATGTTTAGGGTCATTGTCATGTTGCAAGGTCCACCTTCGGTTGAGCTTCAACTTTCCGACAGATGGCCTCACATTATCCTCAAGCACCCTCTGGTACAATGAAGAATTCATAGTGGATTCTATGATGGTGAGCTGCCCAGGCCCTGATGCAGCAAAGCTGCCCCAAACCGTAATATTTCCACCACCATGCTTTACAGTTGGTATCAGGTTCTTGACGTCAAATGCTGTCTTTGCTTTTCGCCAAGCATGTCTTCTGGTACTGTGGCCAAATAGCTCGACCTTTGACTCATCTGTCCAGAGCACATTGTTCCAGAAGTGCTGGTCTTTGCCTCGGTGTTCATTGGCAAACTTTAGTGTTGCCCTGATGTTCTTTCTGGACAGCAAAGGTTTCCTCCTGGCACACCTCCCATGTAGATCAAATTTGTGCAGCCTCTTTCTAATGGTAGACTCGTGCACTTTGACATCAACAGTGGCAAGAGCTACCTGTAGGTCCCGTGATGACATTCTGGGGTTCTTAGAGACTTCTTTCAGCATCTTGCGGTCTGCTCTCGGGCTGAACTTGCTGGGGCGGCCTGTCCTGAACAAGTTGGCAGTTGTTTGGAATCTTCTCCACTTGTAGATGATCTTCCGGACAGTCGAATGATTGATTTCAAA